>NW_014569769.1:171546-172890 GCF_001313835.1 Polistes canadensis | reverse complement strand
TTATATAAGTAAATGATATATTTATATATATATATTTATATAAAAGATAAGTCATAGGTTGGTACGTTGTAGATTAAATTGAATTTGCTTCAGTTTTTCTTCTTCTTTTTTTTTGGTATTTGTTCTTTTTTTTTTATTGTCTCCATAGCGGAGCCCTCGAGTATAAAGGGTTAATAAATCTCGTATCGTATTTTTCGCGAGTCAAATATCTTAAGAAAAAATGAAAAAGAAAAAAAGGGAGAAAGACGATCAAATCAATTGATATTATTTTATACGAAATATATTATATAATAAAACAAGCCCTAAATTGATAAATACAAGTTAACCGTGTTTATTCTATTTAAATAAATAAATAAATAAATAAATAAATAAATAAATAAATAAATAAATATATAAATAAATATATAAATCCTAATATTACCCTTTTTGAAATTAATTTTATTATTTATCTATTTATTTATTTATTTATTTATTTTTTACTAGCAATTAAATGCGTCCGACAACGTTGACGATGACGATGACGATGACGATGACGATGACAATGATGATGATGATGACGATGACGATTTTAAAAAGGAATGAGGTGAAGTTTACTGAAAAATAAGAACGACGAGACACAGAGGACGTTATTTTTCTTTTTCTTTTTCTTTTTTTTTCTGGGTTGTTGTCCAAAGATCCTCCGTAAAGTTTTTAGGGAAGAAAGCGGACGGTGATTATAAACAGCCACGTGGCCCTTGACGAAGGGAACCCCTAGGGCTTAAGCACGCGACCGTCGAAAGCCAAACCGAGAATACTATGACGAGAACAATTAATTTATTGTTCGTACCGAGTGACAATTGGTCTCGTATAGTTTAGAAAAACAGGATCACGTGGATTTATTCTGTTCGAATGATCATAGACGAATTTTTATTATGATAGTCCTAAGAAATATAGAAACAACGCGAATTATAATAATAATAATAATAATAATAATAATAATAATAATAATAATAATAAAAATTTCATAATATAAAAAGAAAAGAAATTAAAAGAAAAGCAAAGCAAAGCAAAGTAAAAAAAAAGAGAGAAAAGAAAATAAATCCTTATGGAATAAACAATAAAAGAAAAAAAAGGATAATTAATATGAAACAACGATTGATAGTTACATGAATTTAACGGGTGTTTGTTAATAAAAAAAAACAAAAGAAAAAAAAACTAAACGAAAACCTTCTCTTTCTTTTTTAATTAATTAATTAATTATGAGAGTGAGAGAGAGGTGGGTGGTTTTAGGGTGAGGGAATCGGTTGTAATGTTAAATAAATTGGTATAACGTTTGTTCTGTGGTTTTTTTTGTTTTTTTTTTTT
>NW_014569769.1:154855-169681 GCF_001313835.1 Polistes canadensis | reverse complement strand
TCTCTCTCTCTCTCTCTCTCTCTCTCTCTCTCTCTCTCTCTCTCTCTCATATATTCTTTCATTATAATATGCATCTGACGAATGGTGACGGCCTAGATTTGAATCGAAAAAAAAATCATTGAATTCGTAAGGTTTGTCAAAGTCACGACGATTATAATAAACCTCCTCTTAATAGTTTGGTGTCAGTGAACGAATTGAGGATGGGTTTCGTAATAATGCTGATGCGTTACAAGTGGAGACGTGCTACCGTTAGACGTGACTATTTGATTATGCGGATGAGGATTAAGATCTTGCGTCCCATTTGGACTGTATTGTTGTGAGTCAACTATGACGCTGGTGTAACCAGCAGCTGTTGATTGTTCGATATGGTGATGACGATGTTGTTTTACATTGTTACTCGTAGAATTATTAGTTGTATTTCTATGAGTTTGATATGGTGCATCGTGATGTTGCTGAAGACTCGTAGGAGTTGGTACACCATTATAAACGTCGTTGTTATCATAACTACAGTCAGAATACATGATTACACTGCCACCTGTTTCCGTGATCCTAGACGAGGTCGAGTCTGCAAGTTGATGCTGTTGCTGTTGCTGCTGATGATGATGGTGATGATGGTGATGATGGTGATGATGGTGAGGATGAGGATGAGGATGGGGAGGTGGTGGTGGTGGATGATAACCAGTTGGGATAGAATGTAAACCAATTGGACTAGGTAAATGATTATCGATTGTATCGGTGCTACCACAAGAACTCGATGACGTTGAATATGGCCTCCTCTGTTGGTTACTTTGAGGACTGTGTTGTTGTTGTTGTTGTTGCTGTTGTTGTTGCTGTTGAATATTGGCCAATGGTGAGCCATGATGAAGAAGATGAGATTGTTCCTGTTGCGTTTGCGAACGTTTTGGATTATCCTGAGGACTAGTTTGATGCAGTATTTGATGATGATGAGTTTCTTGCTGTTGTGATTGTTGTTGCTGTTGTTGTTGTTGTTGTTGTTGAGATGGTGGTGGTGGTGGTGGTTGTTGTTGTTGTTGCTGTTGTTGTTGCTGTTGTTGCTGCTGTTGTTGTTGCTGTTGTTGTGATGGCGGTGGTGGTGGTGGTGGTTGCTGTTGTTGTGGCTGTGGGGGAGGTACCGTTGCAAGTGGATCGTGATTTATATCTGAGAAAAAAAGGAAAAGAAAAAGAAAAACGTATGAATTATTAATCATTTTATTCATATATATGTATATACACGAATATAACAGTTTACCTCCGTATAGGTGAAAAACTTCGGAATTGTAGTAAGTACCATCTTCGAGCAATGGTCCGTTAACCGGATAAGAAGACGAAAGGAAATGGGTGTAATTAGAACAGGTAATAAATTCTGTACCGGAATAACTAGAACTATCGGTATATTCCGTATCCGGTGATTCCTTGACTCTTCCACGAAAAGATGGCGAACTTGGTATTTGGTTTTCCAATTTGTTTGTATTAGCGCTAATCGTTGGTGTCGACAGGGCAGTACCAGATGGATTATTTGGACCCGTGAAACAAGGTCCCTCGACGCAATTCAACACCAGCCCAATGTTTTCGATCTCGGTTAAAACATAATTCACCGATACGATGCAATGTGGTCTAGAACTTCTGGTATTGTTAACGATCGTAGCATATGACTGCATCCAAACCCATCCGCCTAATTTCGTCAAAAATCTGTAGTACTTCGTTGTAACTTGACCCTTTATTAATACTGCAAAAGAACAAAAAAAAAACAAGAACAGAAAAAAAAAAAAGAAGTGAAATATTATTTCAAAAATATTCCTACAAAATATATTATATATATATGTGGTTGAACGAGATTGTAATAACAATATAATCTTTAGGTATAACTAAAATTCATTACGGGGGGTGAAAGACAAAACAATCGAAAGGAAAACGTTTTTGCGTGAGAATTGTAGACAGATTTTTTTCCACTAGCAGACAAGTAGGCATCGGTGTTGGTGGCATTATGTCAGACTACCTCCTCTTTCCTACACCCCTCTCTATTCAACCCCTCACTCATTCTCTTTCTCTTTCTCTTTCTCTTGTTCGTGAAACTGCGAGTCTGTTCAAACAGTGATAGCAGTAACCACCACCTCATCCGCTTGTGCTGCTACCCTCCGACCCTTTTCCTTTCTCACTCACTCACTCACTCATTCTCTCTCTCTCTCTCTCGCTCACTCTCTCGTTTCTCCGAGTACCTTTAGTATCACAGCTACTACTACTACTACTACTACTACTACTACTACTATTATTACTGTTCTTCGTTCGATCGATAATATACATATGCCTACATGTAAGGCACACGAGATTCACGTATAATACTTGTTCCTCTACGTGTCCTATAAAAATCGTTTAACCGTGTGGAAATACGTAAGAGTTGGGTACACGGTTAACTTCTGTGTGACTCGTTTAACTTGAGAAAAAAGAAAAGAAAAGAAAAAGAGAAAGAGAATAGATCAAAGCTATGTTCTTATGTTCATCAAGTGGGTAATATCCGGGAAAATGTCGATGAGGTTAACCCCTGCCCCTTCCACCATTTTTTTTTACAGGAGTAGTTTGGGGTAAGAAGTTTAAAGGTAAGAAAATTAAAAAGAACTTGGACATAAAAAAGAAGTAGAATTTAATTTAACTAACTTGGACGTTTCGTCCCTTTATTGGGACTTCTTCAGCAACTTAATCTTTATAGTTCAGTGTCTTTTTTCATTGGGTAGACATACATTTTTCTTTTTATTAATATTCCAAACACAAAACATCTAAACTTCGTGAAATATTCGCTCGTTATAATTTGAAACCCTCAACAAAACTGTTTCAATCTAGACTTTCAGTCTATGTATGTCTACCCAATGAAAAAAGACGCAGAACTGTAAAGATTAAGTTGCTGAAGAAGTCCCAATAAAGGGACGAAACGTCCAACTTAGTTAAATTAAGTTCTACTTCTTTTTTATGTCCAAGTTCCCTGTGATACCTTATCATTAAGAATTATAATTTTGGACGAGAGAAATAACTAATTAAATTAAGAAGAACGTGTTATCAAAAGAGAAAAGAAAGAAAATAATGGAACACACACGGTACACACGTATAAGAAAAATAAAAATGAAGTTCGTTTATACTCACAGACTCGATGTGCTTGTCTCAGATTAAAAGCGTCGCTACCATGAACGTAATGGTAAAGGGTCTTCTCCATAAGATCTTGCGGTGTGTAGCCTGTTAAATTTGTTGCGCTGTAATAAAGATATACAACTATGTTTATATATATACAAACAATGTATATATATATATGTGTGTGTGTGTCTATATATATATTTTTTTTTATCAAGTTTATCTATTTATGAGAGAGAAGGAGAGAAAAAAAGGGTGGTGGTGGGTGAAGAAGGGAGTGGAATGGGGAAAAAAGGAACACCTGAATCCACGAATGTTTTTCCTAGCGGTGCACCATTTTTTTATTTTCCCCATTTTTTCTTTTTTTTTTGTTCCTCTCGTCGTTGTGTTATCGAGTAAACAAAGAAAATGAAATCGTATAAAATTTCATTGCGATATACACCGTGGTGGAAGTCTATGGTTTCTACTTTGTCACGTGTGTTCGTTCCCAGTAGTTATGCGTAGAGGAGGATAGAAAGAGGAGACACGTAAATATGTATGCATGTGTATATGGATATGGATATGGGATAGGATAGGATAGGATAGTTTGTTCGTACGAAGTATTACAAGTTTGTTTTCTTTGCTACCGTTAAGAGATAAGTTAAAAACATCGTTGAATATAATATCAAGCGAGGGAATATTATATTTTGACTTTTGTTAAATGAATTTATTGCATGGAAATATAATTGAGTGTTCGATTAAATCAAACGAGAAATAAATTTGGATCGAGCATCGTTTGATATTAATTTCTTCTTTTTTTTTATTATAAATATAAATTATAGTGTTAATTACAAATAATAATAAAAAGGAAAAAAAAACATTATTTTCAAGTAAGGGTTACACAAATTAAATTTATTTCACATTGGTATGTTATTTTTTTGTTTATTTTATCGTAGGTACACAAAATATATTCTCATATGAAACAAAGAATAATAATTTGTAAAATTTAATCTGGACCCACTTTTCTCTCTTTCTCTCTCTTTCTCTCTCTCTCTCTCTCTGTATATATGGCATGCCAAGAAATAAAATAAGTGTCGCGTATCTCTACGCGTAAACCTCGGACGTTGGATATTTATTTTGCGTCGATAAAAAAGAACGAGAGAAAGAATTAAAAGAAAGAAAGAAAGGTCCTTGACTCTGAAGTAACACGAAACTAATTTTAATGGCTGGCACCGAGAGAGAGAGAAAGAGACAGAGAAAAAGGAGGACCTTGGTTCTCCCCCTTTTTTTTCTGTTTTTTTTTTTTATTTTATTTTCGTTTCTCTCAGTCCAAACACTAAGCTATTGAGGTAATCCAATACCAAACTGTAATTACATTGGAAATAAACAGTCTAATGGTAACTGTTTCTCTTTCCCTACGAAAATCCGAATGAATTTTAAACTATTAAACAAAAATGAATTTCTTTTTTCCTCTCCCCTCTCCTCCCCTTGCCCTACCCCTGCCAACCAATCAAAAGAATTTATATATCGTAAAAATAGAAATAGATATTATTGTTTATTCGTTGTAATAATATTATGGTGTGATCAAATGTTAATTCAAATATTTCACTCGCGTATGAAGTAATTTTATTGACTTTGAAAAAATAATAATAAAAAAAAGAAATTGCACGAACTGAGATTGAATACACGATAAACTTATGGTGAAATTTCGGTTCACCTGTTAAATAATATCAATTTATACTTACTTCGAATCGATAAATAACATTTTAAGATCCAACGACGCCCTGAACATGAACATATTGTTGTAAAGTTTGATTTCAGTAATGGCCGACGTCGGGAAGGAATGGCCGACGGCAAGAAGACAGATATTTCTGATACATCTACTAGTACCATCTTCAAATTCCGGACCGGTTGAACTTTCAATGATGCACTTGAGATAACCCGAACAGTGTATAACCTGAAAAAACAAAGAACAAAACAATAAAATAAAATAAAAGAAAGAAAGATTTTGTTCTGGTTGATCAAACTTACGTGCGAAAACGTATGACTATGACAATGACAATGATTATGATGATAATAATAATGATAATGATGATGATGATCGTGTATGCAAGTTACCCTCTTGAATATAGCATACTAATTAAAAGGTAAGCCAATTGCATATGTAAATCCTGTATAATAATAATCATCATCATCATCATCATCATCAAGTATTATTACGTACTATTTGACGAGCATACGAGTGAAACGAAATTAATGGTACGCAGTAGTAGAGATGGATGATATTAATTCAAAAAAATCGTTGATGATACTGTGCCAGGAGAGTACCATAAGGAGGAGGAGGAGGAGGAGGAGGAGGATCATCATCTTTCAATGGTCGAGAATTTATGAAGTACCAACGTAGGGAAAGTGCAGATTTTCGCGTTGAACAATATCCTCCTTCTCTCTCTCTCCTCTTGGCAAATTACCAATTCCTCCTACTAATTGAATGCTCGATGAAGATGAGTTAAAAAAAAAAAAAACAAGAAAAAAGAAAAAAGAAAAAAGGAAAGGAAAAAAGAAAAAGAAAAAGAAAAAAAAATAATTTTATCGAGCGTCAAACTCGGTTGTTGGTTGGTTTCCTCGTGTCTCGAGTAGGTGGTGTACATCACCCTGATACACATGCCGACGCAATTTGTGATGCAAATAGGGCTCGCTCGTTCATCACTCTGAATTTTTCCCTATATGTATATCCGACGGGTGTTGCATATGATTCCTTCCTATATGCTATGCAATTTTGGTGCATAGGAAGAGCATGTATACGAGCATGCTGCTAAGGACTTCTCTTCTTTCTCTATTACTGAGGGGGACTACGAGTTAATGGAGAATGAAGAGGAGAAAAACAGAGTGAGTGAGAGAGTGAGTGAGTGAGTGAGTGAGTGAGATAGAAAGAAAACAATTGAGTTTTGAGAAGGGTGAACGAACAAGTTCAATTTCGTTCAGAAAATCACATCCCTATAAAGATCTTGAAACGATACTCATTACGACAATGGCTTATACTACTCTCTCTGCCGAGGTGTCGGCAATCTTCAAACTCATTTGCAATTTATTATATAACTAAGGGAAAGATATAAATCATTAATTGAGTCTTTTTTAACTGACAAATGATTGTATATCTCAAATTTGTTGAATTTTGTCTAATTAATTATAGTTGAAGTACTTGTTATTTTTTATGAAATCGGGACAGATGATTGTCTTCTAAAAAAGTAAAAATAAAGACAAATAATATAGGGAAACTTTGTATGGCATAATAAGCTTAGTAACTTCATGTTTTATTATTTTTTTGTTAAATATGGAATAAGTGATGTATACGTCAGGTGCAACAGCATTCTGTTTGATTATCTTTTTCTTTTATTTTGATTTAATAAAGAGCAGTAACTTGTATCCCAGTTACGAAAATCAGTTTGTATAATATTTGTTTATAAGACTTATCAAGATAATTATTTATTAAAAATTGAAGGAAATTGAATTGAATTGTATTAATTAAAATGATAGTTGATTTGAATAAATCCTAGTAAGTGTTGATAATTAAAATACGAATGGCAATTTATTCATTGAAAAATATTTTTATCAAGATAATTATTTAGTAAAAATTGAAGGAAATTGAATTGAATTGTATTAATTAAAATGATAGTGTTGGTTTGAATAAATCTTAGATAATTGTTGGCCACGCAAATAGAATGCTTACCATTCTTGTACATAATGGGTTAGAAGCCAACTACCGGTTCTTTGTATGTCTCTAAGTGCCATAGAAAAAGCTACCCTCGTTTCCTGGCCCCTTCGAAGCCTGTCCTACAGCTTACAGGGGTCGCATTCATGACTTACCGAAGTCACAATGTTCTTTCTCTCTTTCTCTTTTACTTCAATATATGACTTTCTTGTATGAGAGAGAGGGAGAGAGAGGTAGAGAGGGAGGGAGGGAGAAGTGTCACGGTCACCATGATCGTTTAAGCACGAGAACGATCTATTTGGCAAACATTTTCTTTTTCGAGGACTTAACTGATTCATTTTTCGTCTCGTGCAACCAACAACCTTCCCTCCTCCAACTTTGATCATAGTTATTGTCATTGGAAACATATGTCATTGGAATCTTCGCGTTTCGATTATTGCTATACCTATTGAAACTTTTGGGGAGAGAATTAGTTGTTTCATCGTATTACATACGATTTATTACTGGTAAGTTATTTGATAAAAGGAGAATACTTCGATGATATTATATAAATAACGTATCTTTCGAATAAATCTATCGGTTATCATTTTTGTCGGTTAACAAACAAACTCGTTTTAAATATATATTTTTGTTAATTGATAATATTCGTAAAGAGGTATAATATAAAGTGTGTATTAATATTTGAATATAATATTTTTATTATTATTGTAACAAATATTTAAATGTGGTTTAAATGGTTAATAACAAAAAAATTGGAAAGAAGTAAAGATATGGATGATATTTTTGTAGGTATAGCAATTAATCACTTTGAGCTATATCAGTTATGTCGCGTATTGTAACTCGGCATCGATCAATTTCAGATTATTGTAATACTTTTGTTACTATAGTTTGGGAGAAATACGTTTGGCATCTGTCATTTCAAATTTAAGATAAATTTACCTGTAAAGTATTCATACGTTTTTCTTTTCTGTTCTTTTTTTTTTTTTCAAATCGTACGTGACTAGGACAATAACGTTACAACTCAGTTCCAACCAGTTTCATATCTCTTACACGGTGTATTATTCAATTTTTTTTATATAGATTTTACGATTTCCTTTGAATCAAGTTTATGCTAATGTTATGTTAAAATCATTCGACTATCTTTTGTTTGTTTCAATATTATACTCATTTATTGAGAAATATTATTTGTAAATAACTTATATCTCAACTTGCATCAAATGTTTTTTCTTTCTACTACGTATTGTCAACGATTAATGAAATAAATATGATGCTTTTATTAAAAAATTTCGTAAGATCGGTCAAAGAGGAAAGAAATAAAATGTTAAATTAAAAAGTATACAAATATTTTGTTGATTGTTTCGTACCTTGTATCCTTCGGTAACAAGACCTGCGCTTCTCTTCGCTAAGATGCACTTCATCCTTAAAAAGAAAATACGTTCTAGGTCGATTTCACCGCGCGAGTTTGGCGTTGGAAACATAAAATCAGTAAAATCGGCCGGATTTTGTGGTAGGTTCAATACCGAAAACATCTCTTCGTGATCGCTCTGACAAATATATTCGTATATATTGTTTCCCGTTAATTCAACCTGAAAAAAAAGAAATTAACGACAAAATGACAACGAGTTAATTGTATTTTTTTCCAAAAATATAAATAATAATATTAATAAATTTTGGATAAGGAAAAAAATCTTGATTATATTAACATAAATAATAGAACTCCTTTTGCATAATTTAATTATTAAACATATTTGCTTTTTAAGTATTTCAAAGTAATATGCCATTCATGAATTACGTAAATATATATTTAGAAAAAGGAAGAAAAAGAAACGTTATAAAAATTAGATCAAATAATTGTTATTTATACTAGCGTGTTGTTTGTTTCGATAATTATTTATATCCGATAAAAAATCAAACTTTTAATTAAGTAACATAATTAATTTCATCCTTTCATCAGTCCGGTATGGTCTAGTGGCTAGGATACCTGGCTTTCACCCAGGAGGCTCGGGTTCGATTCCCGGTACCGGAATTAACTTTTTTTTACGTTTCTTTTTTTTCGATTAATTTTTTTTTTTAAACTCCTTTCACATTACGTATCATATTTTAATTTTATTTAAATATTAACTTACTTTTTTTACAATGATTTATTACATAGATCAATTTTTATACAATTTATTATTATATCGTACGAATATCTACGAACTGTTTGTTCTCTGTTTTAATGTTAATAACATTGAAAGCAAAAAGAAGAAAAGAAGAAATCGTCAAATAATAATAATAATAATAATAATAATAATAAGTAAAAAAGTATTTTTCTATGTGTAACTTTACCGTATTGCCCTGTCATTAAAACAAATATTTCGAAAATCATAGGAAATGGTTAGTAAAAATCTAACCTGAGACATTCCTAGATGAACGCTGGCCGTTTCGCTAACGTAAACAATTTTTCCGTCAGGTGTCACGACGAATACAAAACCGTCGAGAGTCTAAAACAAACAAAAAAATGAATAAATATGAATTTACATAGTAAAAATTTGTAATAAAATATATATACACCGATAATATCTCATGTTAGATACTTACTTTCAAGAAAAGTGAGCCTAATTCTTTAATACCAGCTTCCAAAGGACTACTAGGAGGTGGTCTAGAACCCCAATCATCTCCCAAACCTAAACAATAAATTAAAATATTTATTTTGTCGCTATTTTTTCTTTTTCAGAACAACCGTAACCTCCTATATGATTTTGCATGAATAATATCAATATTATTCGAGTTTAGGGTATATTTTTGTATTTAAAATTTACTTCGTATTTTTAACTCTCTTTCATTTTTTTAAAGCAGCGTTTCTCATTTAAATCAACTTTGATGATCGAATATAATTTTATTTGCGTTTAACATTTTGTTGATTAGTAATATTATGCAAATATATTATCTCATGCCATACATCCATTATTTTTTGATTGAATATGAAAATTGTATTTTTCTTTTTTTAAGCACTAAACTTACCGACATTTTATGTATACCTATTTCTACCGTGAAAAGTCAAATGCATATATTTTCATATAGAATAAAATTTTAGCCAATTGAATAGTGAACAAATATAAATTTTATTTTATTTAGAAACGAATAATGTATATTTTATACATTTTTACCCCGATTTTCTTTTACAAATTACAGGACGCTGTCATTTGATCGGTCATGGGAAATAAAAATATATTGTACTACCCGTTAAAAATGTAATTCAATAAAATAACAAACATACAATTCATAGGTTGAGAAACGCTGATCTAGATTTTGGGCATAAGAAATATATTTGAGAATGATAAGGGATCTATTTTCTTACGTCATCACGAAAAATTCAATTTCTATTATGCGTTAAGCATCAAATCGAAACAATTTTTCTTATTCTTTTTCTATGTGGTCCTTAACAAAAAAAAAAAAGAAAAAACGACGACCACATCACAACCACCGAGTATGATAATATTCGATCAAGGTGAGAAAATGGGAACGATCTCAAAGTGTCTTCTATATATACGAAGGGGGGTATACTGTGTCGTTTTATCTTTTTTTTTCTTTTTTTTTTTTTTTATCGAAGAATAAAGCAAGCGTCTGTATTGTAGAGAGGGATGCAGCCACTTGAAATTCAATTCGCCGATGACAAGGAAGGAAGGAAAGAAAGATAGAATGAAGGAAAGATGGAAAGAATTTAACGTATAGTATACTAGTGGGTTGTGGGTTGTATGATGCAGCGTATGTGTTAGTGTAAAAAAAAGAAAAAAAGAGTCGGTGTAGAGACCATTGTAACGTTATAACAGCCCCCATACTTTGCTTACAAAGCAGTAGGGGCTAACAATGCATTAAGTGCGCAATCACATCCATCTCATCCGATATTATTTGCCCTTTACGTTGGTAGCTGTCCGGTAGGTGAATTAATAAAGAAAAGAATAGGTACAGAGAAGAGAGAGAGAGAGAGAGAGAGAGAGAGAGAGAGAGAGTTTCCTTTCGCAAAAAAGTAAGTCTCGTTTCTTTTTTTTAATATTAGAATGAAGTACAAGTTCACGCGTTTATTGTGTTGAAATTTAACTTTGAAAAACTGCGCGACGGATTGATTGATTTTGTTAAATTTACTTTGAAAATATTCATTTAAAAACGTACGAATTTTTGGTTCAGCCTAATAGTATGAACATCAAAGTTCGTCAGCTTATTTTTTCAGTCAGCAGTCTCTTCTTCGTTTTTTTTGTGTTTTTGATCGAATAGGAAAAGATCGATGAATAAAAAAAAGCAATTTTAAATATGATACTTACCATGAGGAAAGAGTGCTCTCATTTTGAGATTGCTAGTAGTTAACCTGATGATACTAGCTTTGTCCAATTGCGATGTAATCGTTGACGGCAGGGGTAAAAGTTTTCCAAGCTCGAGATATTCTTTATTTTCTTTTTCACGGCGCCATCGGGCCGCTGTCTTACTTTTTTCCTTCATCACGAGTTCCGGTAATTCGTTCGTTAAATTGTTGTTGCTACTGCTGCTGCTGCTACTACTGCTACTGCTGCTACTGCTGCTGCTGTTATTGTTGCTACTGCTGCTGCTGCTGTTATTGTTGCTGTTGTTGTTGCTGCTGCTGTTGTTGTTGCTGCTGCTGCTGCTGCTGCAACTGCTGTTGTCGTTGTCGTTGTCGTTGTTGTTGTTGTTGTTGTTGTTGTTGTTGTTGTTGGTCCGTTGATTATGATGATAAAGATGATTTTGATGATAATACTGATGAGTTTGTGGATGATGATAATAATGTTGAGAATTGTTCAGATCTTGGGTGGTATCCGATGTTAAACCAAAGTTTGCTGAAAACAATATCTTCGTATGTGTTCGAATTAAAACAAATATAATATTATCTAAATGAATGACTACGAAAATGAATGATTTGAACATTAATTCGTATGAAAGGAATAAAATGTTCAAACAATTGCTTGTTAATCCTTGCCAATTAATTTTCTCTCTATATATATATATATTGTTTTATTCGTTTTTTTTTGTGAGGGTGGAGGGCACATGAAGAGACTAGCATTGCTACGAATGTGTGTTTTTGTATGTGTATCTCCTGGACAACGAAATATTTGGAGTACTTTGCAGTACATTGCAGTGTACTTTGCAGTAGAAAATATATATATATATATATATATATATATATATTCACTATAGTTATATATTGTTGCATTCCGAAGGCGTAACAACGTCGAAACTCCTCGTTACAAGAAGTAAAGGCAAAGGGAGCAAGCAAACCCGTCATTAAAACGCCAGCGAGAGAGCAACCTAACGATGTAGCTACCTATCTAACAAGAATTCTCAGGAATGGAAATTTTTCTTGAATAATGCATCATTTTTCTTTTCCTTTCTCCATCCACCTCCTCCTCCTCCTCCTCCTTCTCGTCTTCCTGCTCTTCTGCCACATTCATTGTGCTCTATTCTTTTTTTTTACTTTTACTTTTTATTTTTTCTCTTACCTCTTTTTGTTTTTTTTTTTTTTTACACGTACACATCAAGAACGTATCGATATTAATTATAGATCATTTTTCTCGAATTCCATTAAAATACAATATATATATAAACAGATTTGATTCGAATAATACCTTCGCTCATTTTTTCCTTCTCTTTCCAATTTTCCACGTAATGATGATCACTTTCAACGCCGATGGTAGAATTATTGTTATTATTCTCGATCATTGGTGTTATGTTGTTATTAATAATATTATTATTATTATTATTATTATTACTATTATTATTACATTTTTCTTTTTCTTGATCTACCATCGCAACGGTTAATTATTTATTTTTTTCCTTATATCAAAATTAAGAAAACGAATTCGACGTAATACACTTTTCACTTTTTTTTTATCTTTTTCTTTATCTTTTTCTTTTTAAACAGAGCACACGTGTTTAAATTACTTCTCGTCACTTATTTCAACTCAGGTAGTTGGACGAAACCAATTGTTAACAATTGTTCAAAGATATCTATAATGAAAAAAAAAACAAATATAATACTAATAATAATAATAACAATAATAATAATAATAATAATTATAATAATATATATAAAGATACTAGAAAATAATCAGACGAAACGTACTCGGTGCTTGCAGCACGATGTTTGGGGAGTTAGACGAAACTTGTACATTTCTCACTCCCCCAGTATTTCTCTCCCTCTCTCTCCCCCTCTCTCTTTCTCTTTCTCTCTTTCTTCAATGTTATCTCCATCTCTTTCTCTCAGTCTCCACCCCAAGCCTTGAAATGCCGTTTGCGTTCGCGGGGTAGCTAAGCCAGAGAGGTAACACCCTTATTTTAAGCTCCACCCTTGGAAGTACAGAGTCACTCCAAATCGGAGGGTTTCCCACGCACACGCGCACAGAGACCAAAGAGAGATTGAGAGAGAGAGAAAGAGAGAACGAACAAGAGAAATACTTTTCATTGGGATATTCCCAAATAGGGGAAAAAAGGTAAAAACGCCATTGGATATTGTATACAAAGACAGGTAGAATAGATAGACGTTACTAAATTTTTATTTTTTCTTCACAAAACCCTTCCCAATTCCTTTCACCCCACTACCATTTTATTGTTAGTTTAGATTTTAGGTATTACATGTGAAGATATTTACTTGTATCGAATTTTAATGAAGATTCTTATTCGCCATATTGGATTAAATTTCGTTACTTGGGAATTCAAATCAAAAGTGGGGTTAGGTTATTTTTATTTGGCTCGGTCAGGATCAATGTTATTTATTTATCTTTTTATTTTTGTTGGTAAAAATCATCCCTCATGACGAAGAAATTTCATTAACATTCGTACCATGTTCTCTCTTACCATGTAAAGATATTTACTTGTATCAAATTTAACGAATCTTATTCGCCATATTAGATTAGATTTCGTAACTTGGATATTTAAATCAAAAGTAAGGTTAGATTATTTTTGTTGGGTTAGATCAGGATCGATGTTATCTATTTTCCTTTTTTTTCGTTTTCTGTTTTTAAATGATCATTCACGACGAGGAAATTTCATTAATACCACCCTTGCCATGTTTTCATCGTCAATCGATCGATCTCGAGATTGATTATCGAGAATCATATCGATGAACTTGTTTTTTTATTCTCATTGCAACGAAATAATATAGAGACCAATTATTGGAACGATGAACATTTGTTTTATTATTTAAAAGTCTCGTAATTAAATAGAAGAACCTTGTTTTATTTACCAATCGTAGGGTGTTTACCACTCCCGGTGATATTCGGGAGAAAACGTGATTCGAGAAAGAACACCTTAGGAAAAATCTCACAATTCACAATGGTTTCGAGCATGTGTCGAACACATTTCTGGCTAAGGAACAGAGAGAGAGAGAGAGAAAACAAAGAATCGAACAAAATCTGGCTAACTATTTACAGGTGGCCAATTGTTTTCTTAGATTTCGAAAAGAATGAAACGATTGTCCTTTTTCTTATTCTCCGTCGTTGTTTTTCACGTATTTGATATACTCCATTCTAATCTTCGAAGTTGGAAGAATCGCTTGATTGTTAGAAGAAAAAATAGACAATAAAAGGTCTAATTCGAAACATGTGTTTCTTTTGTTTCTTCTATTTTCTTTTCTTCTTCTTCTTCTTCTTTTTTACTATAGATAGAAATAAAATTTCTTTGTTTTTTTTTTATAATAGGTAAAATATTTTCCTTTCCTTCGGATTTCTAAAAACACCTACAATCGTTTTCCCCATTTTCTTAATTCAATCTTTTACAGATGTTCAAGGTATAGTCGCTATATCCAGGTATTAATCGGTTTAAGTTATTTCCAAATTCTTAGACAACTTGTGGACTGGATAGAATCTCGAACTTAAGGTCTATAATATATTTCGAATATTTAATCGTACTATTTATAATAAACGAAGAGATTATTAAAAAAAAATAGAAACGGGAAATAAAACGGAAGGAAAAATACGAAGAAAAATAATCTGGAAAAGAAGAAATGTAAATAATTGTTGTTTATCATATATATA
>NW_014569769.1:141975-154602 GCF_001313835.1 Polistes canadensis | reverse complement strand
AATTATATATATATAAAGAAAACGAGAAGAAAAAAGATTAAAATAATTATGAGGAATGTTTGAAGTAAATTCTAATAACGAAAAAGATCAAAGTAAAATGTATAAGATATTTAATCTTAATTGAAAATTCAACAGAAAATGATAGAACAAAAAGAATGCAAGAGAGAAACAATATGATAAAATTATGAATAATAGATATTATAATAAATGGTATAGAGTATTAAAAGGAAAAGAATAAAAATAATAATAATATAAGAAGAAGAAGGAGAAGAAGTAGATAGAGCAAATTACTTAGGAAAAAAAAACGAATTTATGGAAGAATAGAATCAATCAATGAGATTGTGAGATTCAGATCGCGGAAAGGAAAGATGAACGAACAGATACTAAAAAAAAAAATGAGGGAAATGGGGGAGGGGGGACATTTATGCAGATTACGTGGATTTGTAGAAGAAACGATAGAACATTTAATAGGAAAATGCAAAAAGAATCAAGTAGAGTAAAAAGATTTAACTAGAAGGATGATGTTTCAGGGATAAGAAAAAGGAAGTAAGGAAGGAATGATTAGGAAAATATTGCAACAAAATAGAGACAAAATTGACGAATAAAATTTCATGATAATATTTTTATTGGATAGTAATAGTTTATAGAGAAGAAATGTTTTAATTAAGTGATAAAAATTTGTAGACACAAATGCATACCGTTTTTCCCCATTTTTCTTAACAAAATCCAAAAGTTATAAAGAATTAAAGATAAATAGATACGTGTATTGATAATAATCTTCATTTCCTTTTTTAATTAACAATATTATTTGTTTATTTATCAATTTTTATTTCACGTTAGAGTATATGTATATCGATATTTTTGTTAAAAGTTTATAATATTCATATCGAAACGATAAAAAATATTTAATTATTATCCGGTTCATGCAATCGAATCATTTCTATGTAAATGAATTATTATTATTTATGAGTATATATTGTATATTAATATATAAGTCTCAAAGGGAATTATAGACGGTTAATAAATCTGATGAACATTCAAGAAAATTTATTAGAACTAGTTCAAAATAAATTGTTCATCAGATTTATTAACCGTCTATAATTCCCTTTGAGACTTATATATTAATATATTTTTTGGACAAGAATATTGATAATTAAATTGTATATAAATATCTATTAATTATTTGATATATTGTTACGTTTTAGGAAATCATTTTTTATCATTGAATTATTGGTAATGATTTTTGTTCATCTTTTTTTTTGTATTATTTGAATTAAAGGATTCGAATATAAAAGTTGACCGATTAAAAAAAAAAGTTCGTAGGTTATTCTGACTCTTGTCGTACGAGTTACTCTATTACTCACTATTACGTGTATAATCGATATCCATGGTAAATGGGAAGAGAATAGTGAAAGGCAATCCAATTTGCAGGAACGCAAACGCTAGCTAACTTGTCTCTCCTCCTGTCGTTCAATTAATGGACCTTTCTTATAATCTCATGAATTCATCTCGAACCTCAGAGAAATTCCAATTCTTTTCATATATTTTTCCTCGTAGTTATACGAAGTAAGGGGGATTCGAAAATGATCGAAATCTAATCAGATTTCGCTTGTCGAGATCACAGATTCGCGGGAAAAGTGTTTAATCGAAATCTACGAGAAACAATTTTCATTTTTTATTTGCTATATATATATATTATTAAAAAAAAAAAAACATTGGATAGAAATTATTTTCTTCTAAGGATTATCTTATTTTCTTTTTGTTTCACCATACAATTTATTGAAATAATATAAACGGAAAATTTGGAATACGATTGAAATAATTACCCACGAGTATATCGCAAAAATAAATATTTGTGTATTAATAAAATTGAATTATATGAGTTAATTAATATTACTATTGTTTTTTGATAATCTAAATGAAATACTTCAATGAGATAAATATCGACGTATTGTTTGTAATATTTGAGAAAAATATATATATATATTTAATCGTTATGTTTGCCCAATCATTTTTTTATATTCAGCAATTGAAAAAAATTGAAGCTTTTCCTAACAAATTAATTCCATAAATTATCAATGGGATTAAGTGGTGATTGAGATTGGGCTGTAGGAGGATGCTGAATTTTGGTGCATTTTGTTTAACAATAACTCATACAAAATACGTGTCTTATGTTTGAATTTGTTGTATTGATAAAACATCAAATTATTATTGATCCACCATTTTGTCGGCAACTCGAATTGAATTATTTTTTAAGTAAATTCAAGTAAAAATAGTAAATCATATACTGTCCTGTTAGAATATTTTATATAAATCGTAGTAACGTAGGAAAGAATGATTCGATAATATATCATACTTACAAAAAATTCCAAATTTTCATGATATATATATATTATAATAAACGATAAAACGGGGCTAACACCAAAAAGGTACAAATTTTGAATTTCCTTTTTACCTTCTATTTTTCTCTCTCTCGAAGACAGATGGTAAAACTAACGTGAGTTATGTTCGAGTCTCAAAGGATTTTTAAGGAATAAGAAAAAAAAAAAAAGAGAAAAAGAAAGAAATAGAAATACAAAAAAAAATATATATCAAACAATAAAAAGAAGAAGAAGAAGAAGAAAAAAGGAAAAAAATAAAATGAAAGAAAAAGTAATGGTAACAAAGGAAATGCAAAGAAGAATAATGCTAGTAGGATGTTTGTCTATTATTAAAAAACAGGTTGAATTGTGAATCTTGTCACGTTCGTGACCGTTCAATGCAACTGATGCTCCGTGAGTCGCGAGATCAAAAACACCATCACTACTACCACACATAAATTAATCTTAACTGCTCACCTATATATTGTTCGGGGTATTCACCATCGTTAAATCGGGGTTAATGGTGGAGTTCGGGGGCAGGGTGAGTTCTTTTTTTTTTTTTTTACGTTTGATTAAACGAACACCTTGACGACACCCCCCACCGCCCCAACCACCCGCCCCCCTGTGTTGCAAAGCTTCGCCTAAAGTCACGTTAATGGCAGGGTAAAAGGGACAAGGTGGAGCTAAAAGGGCGTGATTCGATTCATTCTACTACACATAGGTAGGTTGGTAGGTAGGTAGTAGAAATCTTTGACATTCTAGTAGAACGCACGTGGTCGTGCATTTTAATGCGAGAAATGAGCGATACCTAACTTTCGTGTCTGTTTCTTTCTTCGTCTTTTTTTTCTTTTCCTTTCCTTTTTTTTTTTGATTTTCCCTCCTTCCTTTTTTATTTTCCCCGCCCTATCCGAACATTTATATTTTTATATTTCAAAAGCAACGAAATATTTTTCATCCCAATGATTTCAAATGTATGTGCGTGTGTGTTTGTGTGTCCGGGGGATAAAAATTAATTAACATAAAATATATTTTCCTTTTTTAAACGATTATGGATTATTTATTTTCATATTTTGGATATAGGTAATACTTTTATAGATTCCTAGAAAATGTTCTTTCATATGAGAACAAGAGTAATTCATTATTATAATTTTGTTTGCGTTATTTTATTTTGAGATTAATTTATAATATTTTTTTTTTTGTAAAAAATGTCGTTAAATTTTACAAAGAATTTCTAACAATATATATATATATCGATTATATATTGAAACAAATAAATTCTTATTTCAATAAAATAACAAAAAAACATTCTCACATTTAAACAGTATTCCGAATAAATCTTTTCAATATTGGTCAACATGTATACTTTGAATAATAATAATAATAATTTATTAAATAATTGATTATATATATACAAAATAAATGAAAAATGTTAATTATATTAATAAGATGAGGAAAAAATCATTATAAGAAAGTACCCCTTTAAAATCTATCGGAGTATTTTTTTCCCTTGAATTTATTTTTTTATCGTGGTGCTGCTGATCATGCAGTTTGTAGTCTTAAAGAAATTGTACACTAACCGTCGGGGAGCTTATGTTGATATCTACATTGTAGAATTGCAAATGTGTGTATAGATTCTACGTAGACGGAACAACGTAGGAGTCGAGTTGACCGATAAAGTAACCCATTTGTCCCTCGTTCCTATTTTTCTTTCTGTCACTTTTTTTTTTTCTACACGTACTCAACTTACCTACAATGTAACTCGTGACGTGTAACAAATAATGACTTGGTCTGAACGGTAGTAGTTAAACGCCACGATCATATATAAACACGTTCGCGAGTAATCCTACTCTCTTTCGTGTGACAAAACCTTATATACATATACATATATATATCATTAGGTATGTGTTATTGTGAAATATCGAAATTGGATAATGTCAAGTTTTACATGGTCACTTGGTATATAATCAAAAATATAATTAATCTATAAAAATAAATCCAAATATTTGTTCTTTCATCAAAGTATTTATGATATGTGTTAACGTTTCACCATGCGAATCTTAACATTCTTCAATTTCGGTTATTCATAGTAACATGTATATATATTGTAATAATTACATCTTTATAGAGTGTAGTTTTATTTAAGAAATTGCATAAAAATTAAAAGAATGTTAAAATGAGAACGATATAATTTTAAATTTTATATATTAGGTGCATGATTACCTTTATACACATGCGCAACATTCGGAAGGGTATATAAACAACATTTAATAAAAGTAATTTGATAGAGAACAATGTTTCATTTCAATGGTGAATTTCGAAGAAATGTTGTTTTTCTTAATTGTTCGTTGATCATTTTTTTTATTGTCATGTATAGTCAATTAAAAACAGATCAACTTTGGTTTAAAATATTTTTTTGTCAGATTATCGCAAGTACTTGAAAAATTGTGACTAGAGTTATATTTATTATATATATATATATTTAACAATTATTTATAATAGAAATTAAATGATAATATGTGAATTGTTGAAAAAATATTTCTTCCTCTTTCGTTCACTTAATTAATCGTTATAATTATTCGGCATGATCCCTATTGACTTCGAAAACAATTCATTTAATGTTACATCTATGCTTACCAATATTTGTATTTGTGGTAGCAATGTTATGTTTGTGTCAGTTCTAATGTATAATACATTAGTATGCACATGTACAACATATGAAACATAAATAAGCAATAGATACCAAAAAGTCGTCTTTATCAAAAATACAACAAAAATGATTTATTTTATTTTTAACAATTACGCGAAATTAGAGAAAACGTTTTAATGATAATTACTCCCAAATTAATAATAATAATAATAATAGAAACGAATACAAAAATTGTTCTCTAATAGTGTCTTTCTAATTTCGACGCGTGTCGACTCGAACAAAATCTCACGCTCGTTTCAGAACCTAAAGGGTCTGCGTAGGGAAAGGTTGAGAGAAAGAGACAGACACATACATACATACATACATATATACGTACGTAGATACATAGAGAAAGAGAAAAGGATAGAAAATATCAAAGTTAGGGGATGCTGGAAATCGTGTACAACCCCTATGTACCACAACCCTTGTCGTTTTGCTC
This sequence comes from Polistes canadensis, assembly GCF_001313835.1. Lineage (NCBI taxonomy): Eukaryota > Metazoa > Arthropoda > Insecta > Hymenoptera > Vespidae > Polistes > Polistes canadensis. The sequence goes on along the minus strand of NW_014569769.1, from coordinate 149,117 downwards.
ATAAGTACGTGCCCTTCTCGTTGCAAACTATGACAAGAAGGAAAGAAACAGAGAGACAGATAAGTAGAAATGAAAGGAAGAAGAATTGTGGAGAGGATACATACGGCAGTCCCGAACGAGCCAGGCCCTTTTTTCTCGCCCTTTCATCCGTGTATATCCCGCCCTTTAAACGGCCCTAAAGCAAGTCACTTTCAACCTGACATTAAGTGTGACCGATCGCCCTACCGATGCTTTTTAAAATGGCCACCCAACTTAGACCTAAAGTTGTTGGCTGGGATGACGTAGTCATCTTGAATTCTTTTTTTTCTTAACAATTTATCCTTCTCTCTCATTTTCTTTTTGAGATTAAATATTTGAATATTTCTTTCTTTTTTTTATTTTATTTTATTTAATAGATATTATATTGTATTAAATTATATCACGATGGTGGATTTTTTGTTCTTTTAAAATCAAAATCGTTCTATTATTATTATTATATTTTTATCTATTTTGTTAATTATTTTTCATTTTCTATTTATTATTATTATTATTATTACGAGTGGACTGATTTTTATTTTATTATTTGTTTTTTCTCCTATTGTATCAGAAATTTGTCAATTCGCAGGAACGCGAATTGCAATAGAATTTAATGTCTTTTACAATAAATCATTTTTCATCATATTTAGTATTTTTATTTTATGTTATTTTATTAATAGTTATATATAGAATAGATTTATTCTGATCTTTTAACTTATTTTCTGTATCGTATAAGATTAGGAAAAATAATATAAAATAACGAATATATTGCATATATTAAACTTAGCAAGAAGAAGAAAAAAACAATCTAATATTTATCTTAAATATAATATTATTATTATTGATATCAAACCCGTTAGAGCGAAATACAAAAATATTGATTTAGGATCGATCAATCGGCGTTTAAAAAAAGAAAAAAAAAAATTGGTTACTTCGAAAGTACGAAATCGATCGAACGCGTCATTCAAAAAATCATTCCAACAAATATTTGTTTTAACGAAATGAAGATATCCACAGTATACCAGGGGTATTCTGAAATTCTTTAAAAATAAAAAAAAACAAAAAGCATTTCATATTTATAGAATGGTTTTTTTTCTTATAATCGATAATGATATTAAGAAGAAAAAAAAATAAAAGAATGAAACACCATTCGTTTAGTTAAATTCCAGTTTGTAAAGTAATGAATAATACACCACACACACCCCTTCCTATATCCTGGTCACCAATTATCTTTAGTCTAATTTTCTCGTGTAATCTTCAGAGATGATTTGTACGCGAGGAACGAGATCTGGTTATCTCGCTGGGCACACGATAATTCCGTGCAAAAATGGATAATCGGCAGTGAGCGTGTTTTCCACTTGGGCACGTACCAAGTGTTCGGATGATGTCACACGGCAACATCCTTTCTACAAAGTATTATACTAACCACTATACTACATCGTATACTGTTTTATGCATTTTTTAAACGTTTCTTCTATTGGTATGTAAGTTACAATAGTAGAACAAAAAAACAACATAAATCAACATCTTTTAAATAATTCACAAAATTAACGAGAAAACGGATTATTCTTATTCGAATAATCCAACGAGTTAATTTTAGCTCATTTTCGATCTAAATTTGTCTTAGAAATTAAATATATGATGGAAAAACAATATGAAATATTTTAGAATAGCTTGGGATTACTTAAATGTGTATAATAATTTGTTATATTTTTCAATACAATCCACGAAGAAATATTCTAACCGATTTAATATGTATGTCATCGTGAATGATCGAAATTTGATAATATCAAGATTCGCATGGTCGTTGTGTGTGATTTATATCCGAGAACAAAATTATTCAATTTATAAGAACACAATATTAAATATTCGATCTTTTTTTTACAGACGTTTACATTTCACCATGCGAATCTTAACATTCTCCAATTTCTGTCTTTCACGATAACACACACAAATACACACACACACACACACACATATATATATATATATATATATATATATATATGATTAAAAAATGTTATGAAAAATACTGATAAATAACATGATAAATAATATCAGTTATAATATATTATACATCGCGTCTTACGTATTTAATTAAATACGTTATCAAATGTTTCTTAATAAAAATCGTGACAATTTGATGTAACAGAAAAAGAAAAAAAAAAAGATTGATTTGATTAAAAACAATATTTAGGTTTGTTAAAACGTCAATCCCACTCCCACCCACCGCTAGGGGATTTTTACGTGGATCAAATTTTATTCGGCGTATATCATTTTGAAGAATTTTCGGTTGTATACGTGTTATTGGGCCGTAATTTAAAAGCGCGTCGATCGTACGATTAGAACCGAGACTAACGTACCATTATTTTACAACTTGGTTCAACTGACCAGCTGACCCGACTAGCTATAGCAACGTTGACGTAATTGACGGCGACTTCTTTCATTTCTGCCCTTACACGTATATTCGTTATTCCGTTTCATTGTCAGAGAGAAAGAGAATCGAAAACTTTTGACTCTTGACTTCTTCGACCATTTCTTTTTCTTACTTTTTTTTTTTCCTTTTGTTATATTATATATATATGTTAATCGTGTTGAATTGTAGAATTCAGTTATTCTGTAGATTATTTAAGTAATGTGCAAATAAATTAAGGTGATACATTAAAGTATCACCATATCGAAAATTAAGATATTTGATTTTTCAAATTATTTTTTTATATTATCCGGATAATTTTTCTTTGCATATTACTTGTTAATGTGAAAATAATAATTTTGATTGTAAACAATATTAAAATGTTTATCTACGCTTAAATTACATATATAATGTTATTCATTTAATTGTCGATATCTAAATAATCAAGTTAATATATATTATAATCAAATAATCACAAAATTATATAATAAAATGAATCAAATATGATTTCAAATATTATTAAATTTAATGATATATGAATTTGATAAAACGTACGATGATAAAATTATGCTTAGTTATTAAATGCAATCTAAAGATTGATATTTTATTACCGTTTGACATAAAAATATTTCTACAACAATGAAATCTTCTTTAACGATACGGAAACTGTTAAATGTGAATATTACTTAGATAAAAAATGGTTAAAAACCTAGAACAAACACTAGATTCATCAAGTTGAAGGGACAAAATAATGAATTAACAGATTGGCTAGATAATGTGCACAATAACGGTAACATATGTATCAAAATTTTGTTTCCGAGTCAAAAATAGAAAAGAAAAGAAAAGAAAAGAAAAGGAAGGAAGGAAGGAAGTAATGAAGAGAGAAATAAAGGGTAGGTGCGAGGGTGAGGATGAAAGGGAGGGAAGTGAGAAAAATAAAATAAAATAAAAGAAAGAAAAGCATCGTTTAGGAGGATGCATTCTCACGGCAAAGCAAATGTGGAATAGAATTTATTGGTATAGGCAAAGGTTGTTGTTGGTGTCGGTGAGTTTTTGAAGTCGCTGAACTTCGTTGCTTTTGCCATTCGACTCGCCAGTAAACTACGACTCGTCTCGCGAGCGTGACAGAAAGGAGGAAAAGAAGGATTCAGAAGGATACGCGCGTGCAAGATGGTAAAAATCCTTTACCCAAAGGTGGGCTCGACAATTCCTTCGTGGAAACGATCTTTTATTTTTTCTTAAGCAAAATCTTTCTTTTACATTTATTTTCTCTAACCTCGAGAACAATTCTACAATCTAATTCTGCTGTTTTTTCTTTGTTTTTTGTTGTTTTTTTTTTTTATATTGATAGAATGTAGGATGTGTTTTTAAAAATATTGGAACTATCGAAAAATATAAGATTGGTTTGTTCTGCAATCAGCAATAACTATGAGTTTTAAAAATTTGTTTTCCATAGAATTTGGATTGGATAGTGTTAAATTAAAATAGACAAATGTACATGTGGTTGTCGATAAAAGATAATATTAAAAATGTAAAACTGATGAAATAATAAACTTAAGTCAAGGATTTCCGAAGAAAACAATGTTACAAAAAGGAACATACAAAAATTACATAAGTATTACAAATCTTTCGCTATTATTTATATATTTTTGTATGCATATATTTAAATAAAAAATAATAATTTCAATATCGTCATTAACAAATGTAATCGGTTTAATGACCCACGAAGGTTTCAAAGTAGAAACATCAAACGTTTATCATAAACAAATGGTGATGTTGAACCTTTCGACAAAATGAACTCGTTAATTGTGCAATCTTTGAAATTATTTTTATTCTGAACATTAAAATAATTTAATTAGTTATTTCTCTCGTCCAAAATTATAATTCTTAATACGGAATCACAGGGAACTTGGACATAAAAAGAAGTAGAACTTAATAATTAATTACTCAAATTACTAAAAATTAACTTAAAATAATTGATCGAAAATATGAAAAGACAAAAAAAACAGCATTGTTATTCGATAAATAGGAGGCCTCCTCTCCTCGAAAAAAAATAAAGTAAAAAACAAGTATTATCCAAAAAGGATGAACAATTAATAATGTTAAAAAATTGTCGAGATACGGGAATAATTAGTAATATGATTGGTATAATATATAAATAAAAATATGAGTACACAGTATATACGAGAGAAATTGGTATAATTATTAAGAAAAAAAAAAAAGAAAAAAAAGAATAAAAAGAAAAAGTAAACGTTCGAATAAAATATGATTGAAAAGTAATAAAAAGTCATGGACGATGAGCAAACGAGTGTCTTACGAATGTAGTTACGAATGGTTTAACCTTGGGGATACTGTACGATAACAAGAATACATGTTATGCTGACAATGCATCCTCTGGACGTAATCGGACTTACCGACATTGCAAGAAAGAAAGGAAAGAACGATGCGACTACTGAATTTCTTCGAGTAAAAAATTAAATAACCACGTGATTCTTCGTCGTCGTCATCGTCGTCATGGAAGTCTAATCATTGCGATTAATATTTCATATGGTTCTTTTTTTCTTTTCCTTTCTTTTTTCCTTTTTTTTTTTTGTCCTACGATTATCTCACGAAAAGTAAGTATTGTTTCCATTTAAAAAACAATGCACATTAGATGCATAATAATAATAATAATAATGTATACGTGGTTAATGCAAATATTTATCACACAGGAAGTAATAAATGTGCACAATGTGTGCAATGCCAGGATTAAGAGTTTATTTTATTATTCGTATTATTTGCTTGTTTATATTTTAAACATTGATACTCGTTGTTTAAGGTGTTTACGTTTTATCTCACAAAATATATATCATATCCGTGTAACAAAATTTCTTGTTAAGTACGTAAATGCATCTTACTTCTCTCTTTCTCCCCCTCACCCTCTTCCCTTTTCCACCATTACGTTCCTCCTCCCTCCCCATTTTTCTTCCTCTGTTTAAATATATTTAAACGAAAAATATCAGGAAATTCATATATATATATATATATATATATATTTTTTTTTTTGCTTTCAAAATAAATAACACGACCGCGTACCGATGACGTTTTATAAACGAAGAATATTATTAAATTATTTGAAGAGAGAGATTATTTTATTTTTACTTTGGTATATGAAATTAATGGAATATTCTCTCTCGAGAATATAATATGTGAAAAAATGATTATAGAATAATATTGTATTATAATTTAAAAAATACAAACATAAATTTTATTAAAAATGCAATTGTATTGATGATCTTATTGGGAAAAGAAGAACAAAAAATTGATGGTCCAATTTAAAAAAAAAAAAAAATGAAACAAAGAAAATATGCACATTCGCGTGATTTTAATGTTTCTTTTTATTTCCTAATTAAATTCGAAGAATTATTATAAAACTATTCTTAAAAGTATTGAAATATAAGATAATATTACGATCGCGCACACGCGTTTGTATTTTTCGCATAGAAAGCTTTGAACCGTGATGATAATTTCGAAAATCTTGCGTGTCAGAACGAATAAAATGAACCGAAAACAAAACCGAGGAGAGAATTTTTCGATGGTCCAACATCATCGTCTTGATGCTCGTTACCCGTGACGACCCGACGCGTTGAATTTCTCTACCTTACAGAGAGTCACCCCTTTTTTAATACTTTTTTTTTTTATCTTTTTTCTCTTCCTTATATTATACGACCTATATATGTTTCGTGTTACAATCATACAATCGGGTTATTAAAATAATTCTCATTTTTTTTCCCCTCCCCAACCCCCCATTTACTTTACATTCTTTTTCTTTTTCTACTAATATAATTATTTTTTAATTTAAAAAGTGAAAAAGCAACGAAATAAATAAATAAATAAATAATTACTATAAAGAACACAAGCGTGTAAATATGAAAATGTTTTATATCATCGAATATATTTTATATTAACACGATATATATCTTTTGTATAATTATTATTATTATTATTCAATTTGTAATTAAGATCTAACGAATAACGATCAAATTTTTTGTTCATGAATTCTAATTAAACGAAACAATTAGATTAGATTTACTTACATTGCATGATTGAAAAATTGTCGATCATGTGACTCGTGAAAAATCTTGGATCACACGTAGAAAAATACGATTTGGCATATCAAAACTCTTTGTACAAATATAAATGAATAATTAATTTAATAACACTTATATTTTTTTTATCGAATGAACACTCAACCGGAAATATATATATATATATATATTATTACTTTTTTGTTTTAATTTTTTTTTTTGATTTCTTTTAATTTACTTTTATTCTTTGTTAGAGAGAAACGAAGATAAAGGTCAGAGGACAAGAACGGTAGAACTAAAGGTCGTCGTAAGCAAAACTAAACTTCACACACATCGTGTGTCTCCCGGTATCCCGAGGATCACGTATCTCCCCACCACTATACCATGAACCATAAGAGATACATATACATGAGCGGTGTTAACACACGTTTCTTCCTTCCTCATGACGGCAATGATTATTAATCGAGAAAACATTTTGTTATTTATCTTTTTGAAAATTCACAATCGTACGGAGATACAAAATTAAGCCGTGGGTATGTTGAAATCAATTTTTCATTCTAACATATTATAATTATATTTATAGAATTTGTTCTTTCTTTTTTTTTTGTTTCTCACATTATATTATCCAATTAATTTTCTATAATTAT
>NW_014569769.1:137126-140510 GCF_001313835.1 Polistes canadensis | reverse complement strand
GATATATATTTTGTATTAATTCAATTTCAATGAACTAAAGTATTATATTATAATTATTTTCTCGTAAAAAGAATTGTTATATTGTTCAATTGTTATTATATTATATCAACTATTATTAACTTTGGAGTTACATTCAGAAAAATTCATTATTTTAACAGATCTTTATAGATGTAATATGTGAAAGTATTTTCAAAGATTATATATTGATATATATTTTGTATTAATTCAATCACAATGAGAACTAAAGTATTATATTATAATTATTTTCTCGTAAAAATAATTGTTATATTGTATTCAATAAATATTCTAAAATATTTGTACTTAGTTAGTAAAATATAGTATTAGTAAATATATATAAATATACGTGGGTTATTTCAAAAGTTTTGAGATTAAATTTTATAACAAACCAAATTTCTTATTAGATACTCAAAACTTTTTCAACTATAATTCACGTATACATATATATTATAATATACAAAAATGGAATTATTTAATTGTTTAAAATAATAATATATTATACTGAACGAAACATACACACACAAAAATGAAATAAATTCGAAAACGAATGAATAAGGGTCGGGGGGAGGGAGGGGGTGGTTGAGCCCAGCTGCAAAACGAAAATATGTGAAACGATTTGATTTGATTTGATTTTTTTTTTTATTTTTCTTCTTTCTATCTTATACATACATTTCTTTTTCATACAAAACCCGCGCGTGTGTATGTAACCGTGTGTGTAAGTTAGGAAGGACATAGTTAAGGAAAAGCACTCGCGGAAAAAGGATCACGTTCTTCGGCGGAAGGGTCTTTTCTTTTTCTTCTTCTTCTTCTTATTTTTCTCTTTTCTCTTGTACAAATTACTTTAGGAAACGACACGCCCCTTAACGGCTGGTGCGACATTTTACGCGCGCGACATTATTTACTTTATACGTTTTCCGTTTCGTAGTTTCGTATAAGGGAACGTAATAAGGGAATCGTAGCTAAGGGAACGTAAGGGAACGTAGAATACCGTAGGATTTTCTTACAGTTTCACGTTATATATATATATACACATATGTATGTATTTATGTATGTATTTATGTATACGTTCACACGTTATATGTGTAAATTCTCTAAATAGTATCTAAATCTATTCTATTTTTTCTATTCTATTTTCTTTTTTTTTGTTTTTTGTTTTTTCTTTTTTTCCTCCTTTTCTTTTTATCTTTCCCCATATATTTTTCTCTGTTTTCATCACCAAAATAATAATCGCATAGTTTATTCATTATTCTTCTCGACAAATAAATGAAATGGGGTGGTATTTCTATCCAGAGAAACAAAAAAAGAAAAAACCCTTTCTCATTTTTCCCATCCCCGTACTCGTTTCGTTCATTCTTCTGATACGTGTTTTTTTTTGTTTTTTTTTTTCTAGAATCACGTCTCGTCCGAAAAATAAATTTATTTGGCGTTATATACTTTACGATGTAACATCTAGTTAATATATAAATTGTGGGGTTGGGGGAGACAAAAATTAAATAGAGAATAATAAAAAAAAATCAATAAATTTACAAAGTAATTTGAATCATTCGAGAAACGTATTATTACTATTTCTTTTTTTTTCTTTTTTAAATGAGATAAATTTATATTGAATTTGTTCATATTTATTATATTGATTTTATTTTATATTATATAATGTGTGATACCATTTTTAATATGCAACAGTTTAATAATCAATTTTTAGCAAAGGAAAAAGAAAATATTTTAAATGTATTCCATCAGTTGTTTTAACACTTTAACGACCGCTCACACAACATGTGTGTGATGCTACCGCCGAAGGTTTTGGGCCAGTATCACACTATTTTTAATTTTTGATTAAACTACGGTTGTGTACCATGTAAATTGTAATAATTTATGTTGAAAAATATTAAATTTTTGTTGTTTTTTGTTTTATGTTAATTTTTTCGTGAATTTAATAAAGTTCTTTAAAATGAATTCTTCAAAAATACTGCCGGCCCCTGGCGACGTTTGACTGTGTATACGTGCGGTCGTTAAAGTGTTAATGTTAATTAATTATTATTGATTGAACGTCAACAATACACCCCCCTGCTCCCAAAAGAAAAAAAAAGTACGATATTTAAATAAAAAACTGGATATTTTTAAGATCGATACATGCGGGTACTCTAATCTTTTGATTTTTTTTTCAGCAAGGAAAATAAAACAACGGCGTGTTTGTGGTTTGTTTAGTTCGAATAACTTTAAGATTCGATACGATTCGATTAGAAATGAAAATTATTCCTTTCTTATACGCGGTATGTTTTGACCCTTTATTTCTCACGCTAGACAAAAAAATATATATATATATATATGTATGCGTGATCACCGATAAAACTTGAAAGATATCGACACATGAGACGAATAGAAAATGTCGATGACATGCGGGTTGATTAGAATCATTATTCTATGTCAATAAATCCGTTTCGTTTACAAGCGAAAAATAACCGATTAAAATTCATTTTTAAAATTCGTACAAATTTCAATTATGCCAAAGCATTCAGATAATTCTATTCAATTTGTATATAATATATAATTTCAATTTTATTTAACAATCTTGAGATTCTCAATATACTATTAATTTGTATGATATTTTAATAATAATATATAATACAATTTTGATAATGGTTTGTATTAAGTTGAATCAATTTTTGTTTTGTTCTACTTTTTGTTCAACAAGAATTAATAGATTTAACAAATTAATGGTTTAAATATTCAACAATAAAATAAAATTCTATATTGTCTCGAAATTATTCGAATGTGAATATTATTATAATGGTTTTCTATATATACGGTAAATATTTTTAAAGAAATTATTCGTAATAGAAATTTTTCGAAATATAGACAATAATTAATTTCGTAGTCAAAATGTGAATAGTTTCCGTAATACGGGAACGTTTTCATATTTTTCTAACAATTATTTGGAAAAGTATAATCTATACTAAATGTTTAATATTCATTTCCAATTGTATTCGTGACAATTTTTGTTTGTTATTATCAATCGGCGTTGTTCTAAAAATATTTTATCAAGTGCTAATAATAGAAAATAGCGAATGAAGCAAATGAAGCTTATCAGTAGATACGTTTCTAAAGTGGATCTCATTTGTATTCAGTTTACTCTTCGTACTAATACATACAACAGTGATTCTTAAGAGTATTCGTATATCCCTGCTTTATAATTATGTAAATTATTAATATATTTAAATTATTTTATATTTGTATATCCATAATTGTGTGAAAACAATCAATAACACTATTTCACAATTTTTATATATGCAAAATAATATATTTTAGAATGATTCAACATTTAAATTGATATCAATTTTATATTGCAAAAGAGCATTAATAAATATAAAT
>NW_014569769.1:129456-136877 GCF_001313835.1 Polistes canadensis | reverse complement strand
TTCAACATTTAAATTGATATCAATTTTATATTGCAAAAGAGCATTAATAAATATAAATAAATAAATAAATATTAATTATTGAAATTTTACAGTAGGAATGGATACGAATACTTCCGTGGCTCATGTTACTATATGTTTTACGCGTAAAGCAATAATTATGTTAGATCAATTACTAATACACTCGGATGTGTGAATAATTGGATAGTTAATATTTTTCATTATGAATACCAAAAGTGGATTCATAACATGGATAACAAATTTGTAATAGCAAAGTTTAATTATAAACGTAAATATCCGGACTTAAAAAAAAAAAGAAAAAGAAAAAAGAAACAGCAAGCGACGGTTTCATAAGATTTTGTTGTAATCATCAAGTTGAAATAACAAATTCGATGGAAATAATGCCAACGAATGTGCAAACATCGTGGATAAATTATTCCTGTTTTCTTTTTTCAATATTCAAAAACAAACAGGCCCTTCGATATTATTATACCGGAAGATATATATTTGAAAAATAGAAAAACTAGATTTATAAATACTATGATTAGTATATTCTCGATTATAAAAAAGGAAATAAATATAACTTGACTGAAACACTTTACACAAAAATTTATAATTAGGAAATTAAAGTGTGATCAAACCAACAAAAAAACAAAAAAGCAAGAAAACAGAAAAGTAATAAATAAAAATAGAAAAAAACGTATTGAGTGAAAAATGATGGATGCATCAGCATGTGTATTTCTAATACTTATAACAGAAAAATATGATCGATCGCATTGTTTTACGAACCTTGAATAAAAGCTGACTTCTCATTGGCGCCTTGGAACAAGCCAAGGACCAATTAGTCTCCCTTGCAATAAAGTTGCAAAGTGATTTCAGCATACACACACACACACCACGTCGTTGTCGACGACTTCCCAAAAGTGGCGAGTGCACTTTTATCAAGCCGTCGTTGTCGTCGTAGTCGTAGTCGTAGTCTTAGTCGTAGTCGTCGGTGCTTGACACACTTCGGAAAACGAGAAAAACGAAGAAACCCTAAATTCACAAGCTTCGTTTTTGTTCATTAACAAACTCTTCGACTTCATAGTTGTGTTGAAAATTTTAAAACATTTTCTTCTTCTTCTTCTTCTACTTCTTCTTCTAATTATTATTAATTTTTTTTTTTTTAACGCAAACACTCTCGGTATTGTATTTAGAAAATGATTTTCAACAATAATTCCGTTGGTATCGTGATATTATTATTATTGTTATTATCTTTTCCTTCCTTTTTTTTTTATTCTTTTTTTTCCTTTTCACGATTCGAATTGAGTTTTGTTTATACACAAATAATATTTATATATATATATATATATATATATATATTTAACAACTGAAAGGTGGATGTTTCACAGGAATAAACATCGTCATTGTTATTATATAAACGTTAAAACTATACAAGGGAAAAAAAATTCAATATAATATTTAGAACATTGACAAATTGTCCACATAAGAACGACCGATGGTCACCGTCGGTAAACTGTTTTCAGTCGAATATCCTTCAAATGGGATTAGACGAATTCACACGAACATTGTTCCCAATTTTTCTTGGCACTGTCTTGATCGATACACCTTGATAATCCCCGTTCCACCTTTCTTCCACCGTTAGCAAAAAAACCAAACGAAAAAGTAACAAGGAAAACAAAAAAGAGTATAAAGAAACCGAGGAAGGTAGAAATAAAACGATAAAAAATAAATGCAACGAATGCGTTCGATGCGAAAGAGTATGATAAAGTTATCTTCGAAAAAGAAAAACGAAAAACGAAAAACAAAAAACAAAAAACAAAAGTAAATTAAATAATAAAACCGAAATTCGAGGTCAACCGTATAAACGAAATTAAACGTAAAATTCCGAACGGTAAAGTTATTCCAAATGATTTAAAATATCGTTGTCCGTTGCTGTTGTTCTTGTTGTTATCCACTGTTATTAATAATTCGCGATTGTCAGTTGAAGACAGTCCGAAATTATTAGTTTGATGAAATAACGAGAACTGGTTGAATTAGTCTTCTCTTAGAATTTAAGTGAACCCCCTTTCTTAGTTTAAAGATGGCGCGGCATACTTCTATTTGTTTAAACGTGATAGGTGGTAAGTAGAGTAGTAGTAGTAGTAGTAGTCAACTAACGAATATGTGTAATAATAATAAATTGGATGATACCACGAGAAGCTTGTTAAATCAATAACTCTTTTAATTATTGTCGCGTTTAAAATGCGTTTTACTCTTATGTCTTTTTAGCGCATTTAGGTCTTTAGGGTAAAATATTATACACACAAGCAAGCGAATGCACGGTGCACGGTGGACTCCCCACCGTGCAGTGGACCAACATCCTTCCAACCTGCTCAAATGATTTTTCTCTCTCGTTTCAATGCACATGGTAATAGTTTCGTCTCTTTCTACCCAAGTTTGGTTGTGCGCGCGCGCGCACGAGAATCCCCCACTAATTTTTCCCAATGGTCAACCCCCACCACCATGGATACTACCACCACCACCACCACCATTGACCTATCATCCCCCTTCTTCTTTCTTTTCATCACATTCGTACTCTCTTATTCGCTCTCTCACTTTTACTAACACCATTTAACGTATATATGTATTTATTATGCACTGCCGACAAGATGGGCATACGTTTCAAACTAACGCCTCTCTCTTTTCTGATTGGTCAAACAATACTCGCTGGCTTTTAACGTGCCACGCCTTCTTTACCGTGCATTCTTGCAACCATCATATCCCTTCCTTCTACCAAGTTTACCAAAAGAGAACCATGGGTATATATATATATATATATAATTTATATATATGTATATGTTATGTATATGTATATATATAGAAACAATGTGTCCTTTGTTCTCCCTCTTATAAACTATTGCTATGCCAAATCAAGGTAGTCTTCTCTATTTTCTTCTTTCGTTTCTTCTTCTTCTTCTTCTTCTTCTTTTCCTCTCGTATCATCTTTTTTCGATTTTTTGCTTTTCTTATTCTTTATTTTTTCTTTATCCCATCTATTTTTCTTCCTACCCCTTTATCAATGTATATATGTGTCAGCAACATTAAATTGTATGTATAGTTCAGTTAAATCGTGCTGATATTAGGTTTTATACGAAATAACTAAGAATTTTTGTAAAAGCATTAAAAAGAAAAACGAATTGTTTATTATATATTTTAAACTAGTTGAGTTTTAATGAAATAACGATGGTTATATTATATATGAATTAACAAATGGCAAATAGTTGCAATTTTAAAGTTTGCTTTTCTTTTTACATATAATATTGAAAATTATAAAACTTCTTTTGCAAGGTTTTATTTTCTTTTTTAAAAGACGATATTTATACCGTGTTATCAAGTAATACATATTCGAGTGTGCTTGTTCTTTTTCTTTAATTATCGAATTTGTAATTTTTTAAGAAAATGCATAAAAGAAACACGAAATGAATATGAAAAGTTGAGACCAAGTCACATTATCTCTCTCAAAATATTTAATATTCGATAATAAAAAGTAATACATATTCAAAATCTGTCTTTTATTGAACCTATACAAGCAAAAATGTAATGATTCAGTTTGAAAATTGATCTAAATTAAATTGACCAAAATTCATGCATTTTTTCAACGAGTTTTTCCAATCATCACATCTGGTATAATGTGCCCATCCTAGTGGGAAAAGTTTCATTGGTCCTTCAGACTTTCTAAAAGAAAACAAAAGCAACATTTTCAATAGATTTATTCCCAACACGTTGTTTCCAGATGTTAGAAAACAAATTTTCATTTACAACTGACCATATGGACATTGTTCGGATCAATTAATGCTAGATCACGTTCTTTCGTCTTTAAAAATCTAAGATTTCATTTTCGATCAAATTCCAAAAACGCGTTTTTCTATTCCTTTCAAGCGATACTATTTTTTTTTCATTTTCTGTTTTCTTTCATTTTGAGAAATCTCTGACGGTTAAGTATTAAATAGAAATAATAGTAACCGGTAAGATTGTTGTAAAGAAATCATTTTGAGTGACATACTAAAGCACAGATTTTTTCTTATTATAAATAAAATTTGATTATTATAATATTTGCTAATAACGACATACATTTACTTGTCAACTAAATTTATTTTTACTTAATAATTAGTAATATTGTATCATACATTGGTTAACTCCTTTTATTAATAATTAAAACAAAATATCTATATTAGATTTTTAATTGWTRTTTGCTTWTAAATGTATATAGAATTTAATTACACATTCACTTTGTGCAGACTATTTATTATTAAAAGTTACTAGGAAATAAGAAAGTTTAAGAAATAATGAAATTCTAGTAACCTGGCTAAGCCGAAATTGGTAATAGTAGTGCTCTACTTACCATCAGAATTACCGACAGTAAAAAAATTTTCACCGCAGAAAGAAAAGAATAAATGCTCTTAATTGCTCAATAATTGCTCATTTAAAATCTATAATTGCTTGACTAATTACTAATAATTTTTCTAATACGAATTACCGACCGAGATCTGATGGTAAGTTACCAACAAAATTACCGACAGTAAAAAATTATTAGATAATTAGGCGAGCAATTATATATTTTGAATGAGCAATTAAGAGCATTTATTCTTTTCTTTCTGCGGTGAAAATTTTTCTACTATCGGTAACGCGACTTACCGACCGAGATCTGATGGTAAGTTACCAACTGAATTACCGACAGTGAAAAAAATTATTAGTAAATTAGGCGAGCAATTATGGATTTTAAATGAGCTATTATTGAGCAATTAGGAGCACTTATTCTTTTTTTTCTGCGCTGAGAATTTTTTTACTGTCGGTAATTCTGATGGTAAGTAGAGCTCTACTATTACCAATTTCGGCTTAGCCAGATTACTAGAATTTCATTATTTCTTAAACTTTCTTATTTCCTAGTAACTTTTAATAACAAATAGTCTACACAAAGTGAATGCGTAATTAAATTCTATATATATTTAAAAGTAAATAACAATAAAAAATCTAATATAAAAATTGTGTTTTAATTATTAATTAAAAGAGTTTACTCGTAAAGAACGATTGTCTTGGAACAGGTACAAGAAAAAGAATTACTAGATAAAAAAATAAATCGATATCGTATTGGAACTAGAAAGACCGGAGAAAAACGGACAAACAAAAAGTCTGCAATTGATTGAAAACAAAAAACAATAGAAAACTTTATTGCTTTGCTTAGAAATGAGATAAACGTTTCTGTTTTTTTAATTATTAATAACTAATTAAATAATTAATTGATAAAATGAGCAATTACAGATTTAAAATGTGCAAATAATGTGCATAGTCATTCATATTTAAGTGAAATATTAAAGTTTAAGTATGTATTTTTAAGAAAAATTATCATTTAACCACTAAGGAACTTTTACGTAAAATATACGAACTTTCTTTACATACTGCTGATAATTTTAAAACATTTACAGATATAATATGGTTAATCTGTAACTTTTATGGTAAGTCATCCTGTTACTTTTATAATAATTATCATAAATTGATATATCTATGTTTATATTTTATTCAAGTTTGTTTTATTTCAATTATATTTCAAAAATAGAATATAAAATTATTATAATATAATAAGTCTCTTTTTTAAGATTCTTATATTGTGAAAATGTTGCTTAATAGCAAAAAATATTTTTTTTATTGATGATATATAATGTGTGATATATGTGTCTCGTATTAAACGATATGGCAAAATATCTTCGATATTATTGATTTTATAAACATATGTTTTCAATAAAAATGTTAGTTTTTTATTTAAAATCATTAGTTTTAAGTAAGTAATAATAATAATAATAATAATGATGGTTACTTACATTAATTGCTTCAAATGGTTATCCATTTTGTCAATTCATTCGAATAATCCTGTATTTGAAGTTGTTCAGCGAAGATGAAAATCTGATCAAGGATCGCACTTTGTTTTGCATTATTTCTTAAGCGACCACACACCAAAATAAATTAACTAACGAGATATTAAACTAATAATAAACTAAATCGAACAAAAAAACAAACAAAAAACAAATAATAATAATATTAATATTAATATAATAGTATTTTAAAATAACTCAGCGTAACACATATAATCGTCATTTTGAAACGATAAATTAACACAATTGATGCTTTATTATTTTCATGATATAATTAATCAAATTTTCTCGATGAATTTTGGGATTTATTAATAAACAATTATCCATCGTTTAGATATTATAAGTGGCATTACCAAAAATATCGATTAACATTAGTATCAAAAAGATAATAACATCAGTTTTAATTAGAACCCAAAATTGAGTTCTATATTTTTTTGACGAATTGCATAAATTTTGTTAATAATCAATAGTCGAATTATCATATTCGATTTATCTATCAGGATAACATACGATAATTTGACTAATTATGAAATACACCATAGCATACACCGTGCAAATCTTTTTAATATCTCGTTGAAATTATACTGTATCCTTTGGTAACGCGAATTAATTATACGGGGAAATAAACTTGTTCACTTTTTTTTTTCCTTTTTTTTTTTTTTTTAAACACTGAAACACATATAACACATTTAATTATCATATTCACAGATAATTGGAATCGCATTTTATTAACGAGAATTATATATTCGTGTATATATTCGCGATTCTAGAAACAAATACCTCCCTTCCCACCCCCACCCTCCTCCTCCCGTTTTCACATTTTCACGTTCTATTACACCGATTATTATATTCACTTTTCGTTCAAATTAAATTCACTTTTTTATATTGAAACAACGCATATAAACACATATTAAATCATTTAATTTTTGTTTTTATTTATATACATATATATATATACACACGCACTAATTCAAACGAATAATCATAATTTTACCGATTTTTTCGCAAGACTTTTCAACTAATCCGACTCTTTCCGTAGCTAACTTTTGACTAACTGAATCGAGAACAGAAAGTTTCTTCTTAAATTTGAAAAAACCATATGGAAGAGTGATATAAAGAGTATACCTAAAAAACAATAAAAAAAAACAGTGTCCTAAAAAGAAGGGATTCTCTATCGAAAATGTGTGTGTTCGAGCATTTGAATAGAGAAATTTGTATATTGTTTTTTGTTTCAACAAATGTACACGTGGTGTGACATATATTTCCTATTGTTCTTTTATTCAATCTAAAACGAAAACGGTATGTTCAACATATGTTTCCTTTTCTGAATGACTTTTCCTTTCGATTGATTAATACGTGCTGAATAGATTTTGTTCCCAAAATTACGTGATTTTACTTTACGAAATAAACAGTGAAAACACGTGTTTAGTTTTCTATTATGGTATTTTCTATTGGGTTAAAACACACGTTTTCTGTTAATATTATTTTCTAATATATAAATATTATTATATTCTT
>NW_014569769.1:127312-129250 GCF_001313835.1 Polistes canadensis | reverse complement strand
AATAAAATTATATTCTATATATTGTATATATTTTTATGTATTATTTTTTCTTTTTTTTTTTCCCCCCAAATATTTGCACAATTTTTTTTAACACTTTCCATACCGAGTCATATATTTTATTCGGCTTTTAATTCAACCCTTTTTGTGATGTTTTGATCTCGTTAAATATATACGTCAGCGTGTTGCACGATCGATGGTGAAACGAGAGATCAATGGAAAATTCAACGTGTACCATGGTGTTATAACATACGTAAATAAAATGATACAATATTGATTTAACAAAGTATTTGGATCTACCAGAGATATAATAAAGAATAGAATTAATTTACTTTTCAAAATATATATAATATTTGATTGATTCTCTTCTTGTATTGGTATAATGTTTTAAAATGATTGGTCATATACATTGTTAAATCAATTCACAATTATAAACAATTTTATTTATCTCGTAATATAAATTATTATTCTTTTGCAAGAAGAAGAAGAAGAAGAAAAAAAAACATTTGTAAACAATTAATTAGTATCATAATTCGAAGAAAAAAATATACAATATTTGAATAATTTTTTATATTAATTTGAAAAAAAAAAACAAAAAAAAACAATGTATCGATGAATTGTTATCATAATCTTCAAGAATGATTATTAATATTTAGTTGTGTAACAACAAATAAATTGAATCGTTGAAAATGAGATTATGGTAAATTTGAAATACTCGTGGACCAGGTTAAAGGATTAGAATTTGTTTAAGTTTGTTTTTATTTAGAGAATACGGGGTTAGAATAACGGAGGAGTGTTGGTTGATCGCTGAGGAAGGATTTGAAACGCGCAGACTCATGAAAATAACTCTTATACCTGGTTGTAGTACTTGGTTGTGGGATCAAACCCAGTAACCGACACAAAGGGTACGTTCAGTTCTCACCGCCTCGTCGTTGCGGTACGACGTGTGTTTTTAATAGTGTTCGTTTGTTTTTAATATCTTACACACGTATATATTATTATATATACATATTTATTTAGTACAATGAACAAATATTTACAAGAAGATAAAAACAAAAAGAAATATTAATCAAATTTGATTTTTTTCTTCAACACAATTCTGGATCTGTTATAATTAAACAACGTTATTTTTTATTAGGGTAAGTATTATTATTATTAATAATAATTCTATTAATTTTATTTAATATATATATATATATTCATACAAACATGATCAAAATTATTTATAAATGGGTAACGTGTGGTGGGTATTAATCATTATAGGAATAAAATAAAACGTCGATAATATACGAATTAATCGAAAATTCGTTCGGATAATTGGTTATTCGGATAATTGGTATAAAGATAATCAATTTCCTAATTAATTTCTATATCGATTACGATATTTATACAATTTTGTTATTTACTTTAATGATTTTATAAATGTGAACAAATATATATTTAATAATTAGGAAAAAGTGAAATATTAAGAATTGGAATGCACTTAGGTGATTGTCAAATTTTGAATTCCTTCAAGTATAAACATTTGTATTAGAATTTATTATGTTTTCTTGCATATAATATATATTAATGAATTTTTAGTTTTCATTTTTGAATATAATAATTTGTAACTTATATATTAATTAAAACGTCAATTATTTCCATTTTTTTTTTCTTTTAACATTTGTTGCATAAATGAAACCATATGTATAAACATACTAAATTCGGACAAGATACTGAACTTTTTGCATGAAGCATGAAACAACAAGGATACGTGTTGCATAATATAAATATTGTTAAATACATAATTGAAGTACGTAAATGTAGTAAGTTACAAAAGTTTTTGTACCCTTACTGTCAATTTAAAACAATCAATATTTTCTTGTAATACAATATTCCTAAATTTATTATTATATATGTAATTACTTATATGATATAAAATATATCATTTAAATTAAAATT
>NW_014569769.1:120884-124156 GCF_001313835.1 Polistes canadensis | reverse complement strand
ATATATATATATGTGATTTAAATATCTTTTAGGAATAATTTCATATTTAATCTATATAGTCAAGTATAAATAAAATAAGCTTTTAAGAATATACATACACACATAATATAATACACATACACCATATATATTTGATTTACCGTTTATTCATATATAATGTGTCCTAAGTGTACTTAGGTTCTCTGTTTAAACGATATTTATCTTCTTTCTCGTTCTCACGTCACGTTGCATTTGCCGAAGCTTTTTTCTCTCTCTCTCTCTCTTTCTTTTTTATTTTTTCTTTTTTCTTTTGAAGGAAATCAAGCTAGCAACACTTTCACGTTCAACGAAATTTATTCCTCGTCTATAGATAAGGATAAAGAAAAAGAGAGTGAGAGTAAGGGAGTGAGTAAGAGAATGTGAGAGAAAGAGAAAGAGAGAAAGAGGGTTTAGGGTAAGGGTGAGAAAGAGGAAGAGAAGGGCAGGACGACGAAGGTCGATTGCCTTTTTATGGACGGAGACACCCTTGTGGAACGAATCGATAAAGAAGACTTCCGTTCAAACTGTTAAACCACCTGCGAAAACACTTTTGTCGATGTTACTACCACTTTCTTTCTCTCTCACTTTCTCTCTTTCTCTCTCGATCGTAAATTTTTGTTAAATATTAAGAAAAAAAATGTGTTGCAGATATGAATTTTTCGTACCGGTTTATTTACTATTTGTTTATAATTTGTTTGACGATTTTACTACCACTTTCTCACTCTCTCTCACTCTCTCTCTCTCTTTCTCTCTCGATCATAAATTTTTGTTAAATATTAAGAAAAAAAATGTATTGCAGATATGAATTTTTCGTACCGGTTTATTTACTATTTGTTTATAATTTGTTTGACGATGTTACTACCACTTTCTCTCTCACTCTCTCTCTCTGTCGATCGTAAATTTTTGTTAAATATTAAGAAAAAAAATGTATTGCAGATATGAATTTTTCGTACCGGTTTATTTACTATTTGTTTATAATTTGTTTAAGCGAGATTGAGAAACGAAAGAAAAAAGAAAAGAAAAGAAAATGTAAAAGGTTTGTTCCCTGACGATTAATTTGTTTATACGAGAGAGAAAGAAAAACATTTACCCCTTCCTTCCTTCCTTCCCCTAAAAAGGAAAATAAGAACGGTCATTTATAATGTTTTATGGTATTTTTTAATTATCATGTTAATTAACAACACCAAATTACGTATTATAGGGAAAAATAAAAACGTTAATTATTACTAGATCTGATTATTTGAACAGTAGTATCTAATTATTATTATTATTATTATTATTATTAGTAGTAGTTAATGGTGGTTATAAGAAAGAGTTTCATTTTATTATTATAAAATAATAAATGGAATATATAAAAATGTAGCACAGGTCTGTTAAATATGTTAAAAGGTGTAGCAATGAGAAAAAATTAGGAAAATAAGAAGAAGAAAAAAAAAAAGAGAGTAAAAAGGAGAGCAAGAAAGCAAGAAAGCAAATAAGAAATGAAAGAAATGAAAGAAAAGTAGAGTCTCGAGAAGATTGCTGAGGAATGCAATTTTCTTGGAAGCCATGGTTACGCTTTAAAAAAAAAGAAAAAAAAAAAAGAAAGGGCAGATCTGCAAAGGGTAGAAAACAAGAAGAAGAAAAAGGAAGCAAGGAACGAATACACGCATCCCATTTTATTCGACCCTCCCTCGCACGTGCCTTCGTTCTACTTTTTCAACCCCATTTGTATAACGCGATGAACCCCATAAGATATTAAAATCAAGGTATTTAAAGTAACAACAATAACAACAACAACAAAAAAGAAATGGTATCGATATTTGGATTAGATAAAAATAAAAAAAACAATAGAAAAACGAATGGTTAATATTTAATAAATATTTGAAAGAATTTTTCCATAMAAAAAAAAAAAAAGGATTATTTGTTAACAAATATATTTTATTTATATATATATATATACATTTTTATTTTATTTGCTTTCACATGCTCGAATTGGAATATGGATGAGATACGAATAGAAGCTTACGTAGAACGTTCGATATAATATTTTTTTAGTCACTGAAGCGTGTGTCGGAGAGGGGTAAAGGGGGAATAGGGGGGGGGTCCTTTTTTTTTTAATAACGAGTTTATTTTTCACGAGATATATACATTCGTTGTAGGCGTGATCGCATAGAACGCATGTGATCTCATATTTATATAAATAATACAAAAACAGTGGGATGAATTTTTCAAGGGTATATATATATATATATATATATATATATATATAAAAAAAAAATAAAATAAAATATAACAATTGAAACACAAAAAAATAAATGAAATGTCACGAGTTATAATATAATGAAAGAAGAAAGAAAATATATATATATACACCATATAAAAATGATTCTTACAAAATGATATCATTTTTCTCATTTGTCAAAGACATCTGATATTTAAATCGAATCTTCTTTTTAGCCTTGAGGGGTGTGTGTGTGTGTGCGCGCGTGTTTTTTTTTCTTTTTTTCAATTTTATTATTAATATCGTACTTGTATTTTTTTCTAGCGTTAAATTAAGTTTCCCCCCCCCACCCACTCACCCATCAGCCGATAATAAAATTTGACGATCATTCTGTCCTGTCGATGAAAATTATATTCGATTGATATTAATATTATTGAGGAATTTTTTTTTTTGTAGATCAGGATAAATTTATTCTTAATTGATTTTGCGAATAGAATATCTAATGCGAATTTATCATATATGGAATTTTTGCATTTTGCTCAGGCGATTCGTCGAGAATAATCCGATCAACTGAAATAATTCCCATACCGTGATAATATTACGACGGATTCGTATTATTTTACGTAACCCTCCTAACCACCCCATATAGTTTTTTTCACGATTTTTCTTGCTTCTTTCTTTATTTATTTCTTTTCAGAATTCATTATATCACAAAACTTATGTTATTCAATATTTCTTTCCTCTTTTGTTTTTTCAATTTTTTATTTTTAATCATTTTATAATAAAATATTCCATTTCATAAATTTCTTTTATGTAAACCATTGCTATATCTCTCGAATAAATATCTACATGAATGCGAATGGAATTATTAATGAAAATAATTGTTATCGAAGATTTCTGTTTGAAAATTGAAAAATAAATATAATCGTACTTGCTATAAGTATTGATTATTTTATATGTAAATTCGACGAATAAAATCTCACGGAGAAGATAATATTATTCCTAATGAAATTTAAATTGTATTTAAATTAGGTTATTACGTGTTAATATA
>NW_014569769.1:114422-120874 GCF_001313835.1 Polistes canadensis | reverse complement strand
AAAAAAGATAGACATAAAATAATAATTAAACGAGCAATGGGGAAAAACGTTGAAACGATTTATATTTTGTTTAAAAACTTTTATAATATAATAACTTTGGACAATAACTTTTCAAACGTAAAAACCCGCGTACCGATTGAAAAATAAATGAAATGAAATGAAATGAAATGAAATGAAACGAAACGAAAGAAACAAAAAAACAAAAAAGAAGAAAGAAAAGGATTTAAATCCAAAGTAAAAGTTTAAATAAAAAAAAGTATACAAGGAAAAAAATGGGACAAAAATTGTCAAAATACAAACTTCGTTCACACGAATTTTGATTTACTAAGGGAGGGAAAGGAAAAAAAGAATTGTGAAGGGGGAAACAAATGAAAGATTTCTTGACAAAAAATATCTCTTAGCGAAGCACAAGTAATGATTATTATTATTATTTATTCAGTATTTTCTCTCGTCCAAAATTATAATTTTTTGATGATGTAGGTTCATAGGGAACTTGGACATGAAAAGAAGTAGAACTTAATTTAATTAAGTTATTTAATTTAATTAATTTATTTAATTTAATTAAGTTAAATTAAGTTCTACTTCTTTTCATGTCCAAGTTCCCTATGAACCTACATCATCAAAAAATTATTATTATTACTATCGAATAATACGTAAAGATAGTTTTTTTTTTTCTAAAACACATTTGACAGTAAAACACATTTATTGAAACTTTCCAATCGTGCTTTTGATAAATGATCATCGACAAAAAGGGTTTCGTTGTCTATTAACAATTCGTAGGAACTCGTGCACGTCCAGTCATATCGATCTGTCTTACAATCAAAGTTTTTTTAACATTTTTTTTATATTTTCTTTTTAGTTTTTGGTGACACCAGATATTATTATTCAACATAAGATATTGTAAAATAATCAAGGAATCTGTCTTGGTTACTAAATATATTTCAAACTACTCGATATATTTATTTAATCATAATTTACAAATTACAATTGAAATAACAAATGGTTATTAAATGTTTTAGTTTTTTTTTTCTTTTCCGCACGACTAGCGAATCACGCGGTAAATTGGTCAAAAGAAAATTTTGTCTAAATTTGTTTTCCTTCTTGTTTATTTTTTCCTTTTTTAAATTAGAAATTTTGTAGACGTTGCTTACGACGTAAAATACTTTCAACGAGTAAACTTTAAACTTTTTTTATATTCCTTACCATAACTTTCGAGAAATATTATGCTTTTAAAATATTCAATATTTAAATATATATATATTAATTTTGTGACGTTTTATTGAAGCAAGTTTTAATGAATACACAAAATTCTTCTACGATTTTAAAATCACATTTTTTTTTTTGGGAGTTATTTTATATATTTTTTTTTGTTTTAAATCGCAAATACAGTTTACATATAAAGTATACTAAATAAGCCGAACAAAAGATTCTATACAATATGTGAATATAACTTATGTATATATGTCTCTCATTGATTTGAAGATAAATTATTCGTTTTATAGATTATATATACGTCACATATATGCGATACGTTAAATTAAAATGGCCAATCAACAGTGTCATTCACATGTGGACGCGTATATATGACAACGAACGTGTTTTTTAATTTGTAACAAATAAGTATACTAATAACAATTGAATAAATGAAAACGTTTCAACGACAATTGTAGTCATCGCGTATTTTTTTTTTCACATTTTTCATATTTACGATCGTAATCTATATATATAGAATATAAAACGATAATAATTATCGGAAAAAAGTTTTTTTTTTTTAAATAATTTCTCATCAATATGATAACGAGAGAGAAAGAAAGAGAGACAGAGAGAGAGAGTTTAAGTATAATTTTGTTAACATAATATCGATGACAAACTAAAAATGAAAAATGAAATGGAAAGAAAATGAATTGTAAATATCGATATGTGTAAATTTTTTTACATATAAGTATATTTTTTGTTTATGAACAAAACAAAGAAATAATAGAACAATGCTATAGTAATATTTTATGTTTAGATAATAGTAGTCCTTATTTTAAAATCCAAAGGGAAATCTGTTTTAAGTAATTCATGCTTTTAAAATATAAATATATATATATATATATAAAGATAGACAGGATAAAACTGAAGGAATAGTCAGCCTTTTTAGGGCAAAAGGTTCAACTCGAGCCTCACTCATGTGTCAGTGGTGGTTTAAACTAGAGAAAGAGAGAGATAAAGAGAGAGAGAGAGAGAGAGAGAGAGAGAGAGAGAGAGAGAGAGAATATATTCACTATTGCTAACCACCTAACGTTGAGTTAAACTTCATTCGTATATACAATATAACTTGCATATATGGGTCATATACATTACATAGGTATATTGTACTTAAATAAGTTCTTATTCCATGGGTTTTATAGAGAATATATATATATATTGAGATTGTTAATATAAAATGAAAATATATTCTAAGAGAAATATGTAATTGTGAGAGAAAATACTCTTTGAAATTTTTAAATAAATAATTTAACGATATATATTCAATCGGATGAATTTGTTAAATTAGATTCACGTTGATCTGAGAACAATTATTTTAATTATTGATTCGTTTAAACATATCTTATCGATTAAATTTTAATAATAATAATCACGTAAATCCCACCCCTCACCCCCCTCGTACAATTAAGGAATACGATGTTTAAGAAAAAATTTGACGAGAAAAAGAATATATATATATATTCTTTTTATTATATATATATATAATATATATTCAGTATAATATATATTATAATATATATATATCAGTATATTATTATATATATTCTTTATATTTTTTTATTTCATATATATATATATGTTTATATATATTTAAAATTTAATTATTTATATTATTTATATTTATATATATATGAAATAAATGGAAATGAAAAATGTATTTCGATTTTTTTACTGTCGTTAATGCTTTTTCTTTTTCTTTTTAATCGAATAAAATAAAGCGTCCGAATTGTTTTTCTCCTTTTTTTCTTTCCTTTTTTCTTTTGAAAATTATTAAAATAAGAAAAAAAAAAAACGAGAGAACGTAAAGGAATAATAATCGTTTGCGAGGAGTAAAGTTTTAGTTGAAAAAGAAAACCAAAAAAAAAAAAGAAAACCCAACCAAAAAAAATGTGAAAAAACTTTTCTGACGAAAGTTTCGTACCCATTTTCTTCACCTTTTTTCCGTTTGAATTACTCGGATCGTTATATCGCCGATATCGAATCATCGACGTTCTTTTTATTATTTTTACTTTTTTTTTTCTTTTTTTTTTTATTTTATTTTCTTCTTTCTTTTTTAGAGGGAAAAAAAGTAAAAAAGTATTTCGTTGGGAACCTCTTTGCACAAAGAAGGAAAGAGAAAAAAAAAAAGATGATTAAAAAGAAAAAAGGTGATAGTATAGAGATATCACACTACACTATAAAAATGAAGATATTCTTTGGTTAAATATTATATATAAACAAATAATTTTAATAAAAAGAATTTAATTGCATGTATTAATATAATGTACAAACTAGAGCATTCATTGGACTGTTAATAACCTGATTTACATAATTATATTAAACACGAAGCTGTTAAATTATCTCTCGAATAATGATTTTCTATTAACTGTCTAAACAAATTCAAGGATTTTGCAATACAAATATGTTCTTTCATAATATAATTATTCTATTATCCCCTATGATAATATAATTATAATAATAACAATAATATTAATAAGAAAAATATATGAGATTATTAAAANATTAACATATATTAAAATTATTTCTATAATAATTTTATTGTGAAAAAAACTAATATATATTTATATATATTATTTTATATATTTACGACATATGTTGTTGTAAGAATATACAACGAATTTACTGAACTCAAGGATCAATTTATCATTGATCCATTTATCATTTTACGAGGAAACAACAGGAGTAATAAAATACTCAAGTAAAACGTATTGTACTTTATTGTTACTGATATTTTATTTGATATTACTCGATAGGTCAACTATAACAAGAGGAAGATTTTAGTTTCAATAATATTGAATTATCTTTTATATAAAGATGATATTATAATCATTATTCTTTAATCTTATATTATCGTTTATTTTTAAATAGAATCGTTTCGAAATTATTTTTTCATGAAAGTTTTCGTCTAATAGTGTAATTATAGGTAACAGTTTTGAATTAATTTGACAAAGAAAGAAAAAGGAAGAGAAGAAGAGATAAAGATGGATGAGTGATATGAAGAATATCAAGATGAATTTATAAAAAAAAAGAAAGTATTTCCACACAGTAGATTGTATTTCTCTCTTTTACTTTTCCTCTTTACATATACATATATATATATCAGTATATCTCATTTTTTTCTTATTCTATTTTCTATTCTTACTATCTCTTTCTATCTCTCTCTCTCTCTTTTTTTTCTCATCTCTGTATTTTTAATTCTATTCATTTTCTTTTTCCTATTTCTATTCCTATTTCTATTTCTATTTTTAGCACTTCCTTTCTCCATTTCTGTTTCTTATATTTAAATTCTCTCCATTGCTTCTCTTTTCTCTTTATATCTTTATCTCTCTCGATATTTGTATATTTTACTTTCTCTATTGCTATTTCTATCTTACTCTTATCATTTTTATTTTGTTTTTATTTTTATATTCTTTTCTCTTGATACTTTCATCTATTTCTTTCAATATCTGTATATTTCACTTTCTCTATTGCTATTTCTATCTCTCTCTATCTGTTTTCATCCCTCATTTTCTTTCTCTCTTTATATCTCTGTATAGGTAACTTTTCTTATTTGTATCTCTACCTTTCTTTAACCCTTCCCATCTATCCCTCCTTCAGCAGCAACATCTGGAAAAACGGAATAAAGGAAGAAAAATAAAAAAAAAAAAGAAAAAACAAAATTACGCTACCCCAACAGTTCAACTCCACTCTCTTTTTCATCGTATCACCACCGGGGTAGTATGTCTCGTACTTTTTTTTCACGTCCGTTTCTTCTTTATTTTCTCTTCCTTTTTCATTTCATTGAATTTCATTTCGTTTCGTTTCGTTTCGTCACTGACATCAGACATTGCAATTACATTTTTTTGTTTTTCATCGACTTTAACCCTAACTAATCATGGGATTTAACTTTGAAAAAACGTTTTTTTTTCTGGTTACTCTTTAAATTAATATATCAAAGGTATTTTTGGTAAGAATTGTTTTAATAACGAAACGAGAATGTTATTTGATAACCGCGTTTATTTTGAAACTGGTGTAAGTTCATTTTCTGTTGTTTCGAGAAAATTAAGGGTTTGCATATTGGTTAATTTAAAAAAATTCATTAATTATATCAAGTTCAATAATGCTTCTATTAATTTATCGATATGTAGTTTGATTATATACACATTACTTTTAGGATAATTTAACTAAAATAATGTATATTTATAGGGGCTGCAAATGGACTTATAACACTTTCAAAATAAACGGTCATACAATTGGACCTTTTAATATTTTTTATACTCTTATAGCAAAGGGGGAATCTTAATGATTTTTATATTAAATTAAAGTGCACTCTTTTGTCTAAACGTAGAATACTTTGTCAAGTTATAAATTTAGCATGTAAAGTTCAGGAAATGTCAGAGAACGCAATGCTGTAAATTGTGCATCTTTGCAATTTTTGTTGAAAAGTTCAGGTAAATATTTTTTATACTTATAGTAAACGGATTTTAATGATTTTTATATCTTAAATCTTGTGATATCTAATTTTTTTTCAAAAATGGACTTACACCACTTTCAAAATAAACAATCCATATATATGAATAGTAATAGTAGTATAATCTCTCTCTCTCACGTATGTATACAATGAATATTTATTTAATCGAGTAATAATTATTAACGGACTGCATGCAACGTATTTTGCATTTTGTTATGAATGATATTATTATTATTTTTTTTTAAATATTGCAGAAGTTTCCAACTTTTCAAAATGATTGAAACGTTGTTATATTATATTTTCTCAAAACATTAAAATAAATACAAAATAAATATAAGATACTAATATAGCTAATATTTATGTAACTTGTGCACGTTGCACAAATGCAATCCATATTATTCTTCATTTAATATTATATTTTATTTATCGTCGATGCTATTACAAACGTTAAACGATGCCAACTTAACGATAATAAATAAACGTTATTACCTGTTAACGTTATTACCTACTAACGTTATCATATTAATAATTACATTCTTTTACATCGATTCACTCCCATAATAAATTGAATTAATGTTGTATTATTGCAAGGGTACATAACATGCATTATTATTAATGATATTATAGGAACGTTTAAATTTTTATTAATTAAATATCAAAAATATTTCTAGAAAATGAAATAAAATATATTAGTGAGAAAATTCTAGAGAAGAAATTTCCAGGGAATATATTTCTGTTTATTATATATAAA
>NW_014569769.1:108679-114377 GCF_001313835.1 Polistes canadensis | reverse complement strand
TATAATAATATAATATAATATAATAATAATAATATATATATAAAGTAATTAATTAAAATAATAATACTCCGAAATATAAACGTTACATTTATTTTATTTTCTCATTATCTCATTATTTTCTTACATTACAAATTTTTCGATCGTTACACGAAACTTCCATCGGCTGTTAATTTCTTAATTTTCGTGAACAACCATGTAAAATATGTGCTTTACTCTATGGTTTCCTTATATTTTTTTTCCATTCATTTTGTTTTTCTTTCAGAAGATTACAAGCTCAGGAAATTGACTTCGGTGCACTCTATTCTTTCATTTTCTTTCATAGAATGTTTAATGTAAATAATGAAAGTATTGATATACAGTTCTATTCTTTTTACCATTTCTTTTCAATTATCTCGTGTTACATTATTTTTAATTACTTTTCCCTTTAGATACATTTAACGTTATATTATTATTCTTTCGTGTTTAGAACGATTCAATAAGAAAAAACAAAAAAGAAGGAAAAAAACTCTTAACAAACTATCGTAACAAAATAATCTTTTAAGGTAAACAAAAGATCGTATTATTTTGTTTTAATGGAAAATAATTATAGGAATAATTAATCTTCATGATCGATAGAAATATATTTACAAGTATATCACACATATATATTGTTAAATAAATCGAAAAATTAGAAGAAAATGTTATTGACATATTCGTCAAATTGAATTTACAATTTCCACGTACAATCTTTCACTTAAAAA
The DNA here is from genome assembly GCF_001313835.1 of Polistes canadensis. Classification (NCBI taxonomy): domain Eukaryota; kingdom Metazoa; phylum Arthropoda; class Insecta; order Hymenoptera; family Vespidae; genus Polistes; species Polistes canadensis. The sequence continues at coordinate 113,637 of NW_014569769.1, read as the reverse complement.
TCGTTTTATCGAGAAAACGTATACAAATTTAAAAAATCAATATTGTTTTATAAAATACAATTAAAATATTCGTATTTCTCTCTCTCTCTCTCTCATTTTAAGATATTAATTAATCACCTAGTTGCATTGTGTGTTATTTACAAAAAAAAAAAAAAAGAAAAGAAAAAACAAAACAAAGTATGTAATAGCATTTAAAATAACTATTGAAACGAGAAAAAATGTGAAATATTGGCATTTATGTTAAATGATTTTTGCAATACCCGTACACGTTCGTCGTTATTATTTTTTTTTTGTTTCTTCATTTTTAACCTTTGAATCTCTTAATAATCTGAACAAGAGAAAATCATTTTACAAAACCTAACACATACCAAATTGAACTTTTGAATATTCTTAATCAATAGTTATATTAAAAACTTAGATAATACAGTGAAGAAACTTTATAGACAGTTTGTGTACGACAAGTATTATATATTTCTCTAAAACTAGTTTGATTTCTCTTTTCATAGAGACATTTATGGAATATCGGTAAGTTAAAAATACAAAAGACAAAGAGGCTCATTTGTTTCCTTCGCAATGACGTCGATGCTCTTTCTGAGTTACGCATTTCTATACTCTTCGACGAAAGGTCAACTGGAAATTGGATTTACTAGTAGTTTTCAGTAGATACATATTCTCAATTCATACATATATATATATACACATATGTATATAAAATACATATATGTGTATGTATATTTATACACTCATATATACACCATGGATCAATAATGATATATATATATATACTTATCTATACTAATAATATATTTTATAATTCTAAGCAAGAAAGAAAAAATGAAGAAGAAAATAAAAAATAATCATCATAAAATAAAAAAAAAGAAGTGCATGCATTTTAATGATTTTATATTGCAATACGAGAATGTTTCTATTTTCATTATAGGGATGGATAGAATTAATTAAAAGGGGGACTACTATAGTGTTGAATAATTATTGACTAACTCTTTGCACGCGTGTCAATGTGTTAATATGTGTGTGTATACGTGTGTAGGTAACATATACATAGCTACACTTGACGCAGGACCCTAGACTATTTATATCGTATTTTCTAACCCTCCTTATCGATACGTTAATAGATGCGTCATAAGAAGAATGATGTCTTCTCTCTCTCTCTTTCTAATATTTTTTTTTTCTTTTTCCTATACATGCATAGAGACACGTACGATTTATCACAGTCGTGTTGTAATGTTATGTAAACGTTCCGAAGTTAACGAGAAAGAAATAAACGATGACCGACTGAAAAAAAAAAAAAATCAACACGTGTACATTTTTATTTCAACACACACACACACACACAATTTTTTTTTTTTTTTTTTTTTTTTTTTTTTAGAAATATTAATAAAACAAAATTGTGTTAGTAACACATGAATCCGTAATTTATTTGAAAAATGATTTTTAAGAAATAGATATGGAAGAAAAAAGATAAAAAAAATGGAAAAAAAATGTACTGCGATTCGCGTGAGATTGTTTGATTTTTTTTCCTATGTATATATATATAACTCTTATTTATTGCACAAACATCGAAGGAAAAAAAAAATTGCTTCCAACGTTAATCCTTTTTTTATTTACTTCATTTCTTCCTTCCCTCCCTCCTCCTCCCCACCCCCCATAAGGTTATATTTCGTAGGAGTACATAATAAGAAATAGACGTTGTGCACACACAACGTGAGATTGAAACTGAATGAAAGAAGATTAACATACTTTCTAGATAATAAATAAATAATAAACGATAAACCACCATGGATAATGATCACCATGAAAATCACTCTCTCTCTCTTATTTTGATTTAATATAAAAATGATTGAATAGATTATATATATATTTACTTATAATTATTCAAATTATTATTTGAATTTTGAAATTTGTTGATAAGATTATTAAACATTATTATTAAAATTTTATTTCTTATCTGATAATATTGTCCGATAATCAATACAATGAATTTTTCATTAATGATTATGAATACAAAAGGAAAAATATATATATCTCTTATAAGGTCTCTTATAATTTTTCGCTAAATCTATTAATTTACAAGTTTAGTTATTTGAGCTTAAAGTTTAATTTTTATGTAAATATTAATATCATTAAGTATGATTATTAAGTAAATAATTATATATTAAAAATATATTAAATATTTCTTGTAAAATTTGTATCTATGATCAAAATAAGCAAATATAATGTTATCCGTAGAATTGTGATTAATATATGTGATTTTTAAAATAAATTAAACAGATAGTTATTTAATTTTCAAGATAATGAAATAAAATAACGAATGAAATATGATAACATTTAGATACTTAACTTCAATCAATTTTCATATTTTTCATTATTGTAGATTTTCGAGTATCAGCATAATATTGCTTGTATTCTGATAGGAATTGAATTATAAATTGTTTTTGTTAAAACAATCATACTTAATGATATTAATAGTTACATAAAAATTAAACTTTAAGCTCAAATAACTTGTAAACTAATAGATTTAGCGAAAATTTATAAGAGACCATTTTTGTAGAGCGTTAAATTCTCCGTGAAAATATGTACGATTCATCATGATAGATCCATTTATTCCTGAATAATAAAATTCTAAATAACGAAAGAAATTTCTCTCATATTATTTCCATAAGAAAATTAGGTTGGAATGCGGATTATCTTAGAGTTTATATTAAGAGCTCAAATTTTCAGAGAATTTTTTTTTATAGATTTGGAAGCTTTCGAGCCCCTGGGAGCCAAGAAATTTGAAAACACCCCTGTTAAGGACCACCCTAACATATATATATATATATATATATATATAGAGAGAGAGAGAGAGAGTGAGAAAAAAAATATATTTGATTAAAAGGAAATAATTAAAAAAAAGAAAAACAAAACGTTTTAGTTAAAGTTTCGAATGGCAAGGAACTCGTTAAAATGAATTTTCTTCTTTCCTTTATATTCCTTTCTTTACTTCCATAACTTTAAACGTCGAAAAACTATCTCGCTTTTCTCGTTCTACAGGAAACCGCTCATTAAACTTGCTTTGTTCGAGAACCTGAACGAGGTGTCCGGAATCGTTCTAATCCTCGTACTACAATCGAATAAATGAATAAATAAAATCTCAGTGTGTTAAAGAAGACAAATAATTTTTGTAATTTATTTTTCTCGAATTAATTGAAAATACATTTTTATAATATTCTAATATTTATATTCTTTTACGAACATCAATTTCATTCCAATGAATCAATGAGAAAATTAAACGTGAAGTTTAATAATAATTTAAATAAAATAATATTGTAAAAAAAGTGTGTAAAATAATGAGAAATAAAACGAAATTGAACTGAACAAACGGAAAAGAAAGGGAAAGGGTGGGGGAAAAGAAACGCGTACTAATTAAAGATCTTGTTAGAATCGTTAATTGAATGAATTGTAAGTTATTCTGAAAAACTTGCATAATTAAAAATACGATACGTAAAAGAGTTCGATTATTGGGCTCGGGAAAAAAATAAAAAAAAAAAATTAAAAAGAAAATATTAATGATCTAATTTAAATATCACATCTCGATACGTTTTATTATATTAATTATAATTCACGATCAAACTGTACTTTTAATTAACGAAGGGTGGGGGGGCAAACAAAAACAAACAAAAAATAATATTAATAATAATAATAATAATAATAATAAATGAGAATAAAAATAAATATTTAACGAGTAGAGAGAGAGAGAGAGAGAGAGAGAAAAAAAGGGGAAATGGAAGTGAACAAAAAACAAGTAGAAGAAAAAAAATTAAATGGAAGAAGGAAGTAGACTAGAAGAAAAATAATAAAATGAACGAAAAGAAAGAATGAGAAAAAAAAGTTAAGAAAAGAATAAGAAATAGAAGGGAAATGAATATTTGAGACAAAAAAATTCTCGAGTTTTCATAAAATCGTGCGGGTTACCAATGCGACAAATCTTTTTCAATTAATTTTTTTTCTTTCTTTCTCTTTATCTTTTCTATTCTTATTTTTTCAGTTTTTCTTTTTTTTTTTTTTCTTTCTTTTTATTTCTCTATACTTTATCTCTATCTTATATAGTTAAGGGAATAACGCTTCTTGTCCTGTGTTTCATTTCTCTGGCTTCTAGTGTCTGTTTAGAACTAATTAAATTCGACTAAAAGCTTTCCTCTATATAGAAGTCAAACTTTAACCGATCTAACTAACATCTTCGGTAAAGATCAAAGGATTTCACGAGTGAAGAAAAGAAGCATTTAGTCGAAGGAAAATTTTTCGAATGAAAGTGTCACATTTTGCGAGATGTAATAATATAATAAATCAATTTTTTTGATTGGATAATATAATAAAGCCGCTCCCCCCCTCACCCTCTTTTTTTCTTTTTCTTTTTTATTATTACGGTGCAAGATAATTCGGACCAATTTTATTTCCAATCATTTTTCTAAGGATTTGTTTTTATTAATTAAAAGTGTTAAGATTCCAGCAACAGGAAAGTGTAACCGTGGCACAAAAAAAAAAAAAAACAAGTAATCGTGTATAAGCAATTATTTTTATTATAATAATATTATAATATTATAGAAGGATGTGGGTTTTTGAAGAAAGCTGTACGGTAAATTAATTTCACAATTTTATTTCGTTAGTTCGAAACTACTTGATAGATATTTCGAAATTAGAGAAGTAGTTTTAATGATACTGACAACTTTTCAAAAGTGCAACAGATTGTTGTGAAATATATTTTATTTGTAGAGAAGAATATGCAATATAATAAAATATAAAATGTAGGATCTGTGTGTAAGAATGAACAAAAAAAAGGAAGGAAAAAAAAAACCAGAAATAATATTGCATAACGATTGTAAAAATTGATTGGACATTAATGATTATCTATATTATATACTTATCTCTTTGATTATTATTTTTATTATATTTTGTTTGTA
>NW_014569769.1:106564-107819 GCF_001313835.1 Polistes canadensis | reverse complement strand
TATAAAATGTAGGATCTGTGTGTAAGAATGAACAAAAAAAAGGAAGGAAAAAAAACTGAAATAATTTTGCATAACGATTGTAAAAATTGATTGGACATTAATGATTATCTATATTATATACTTATCTCTTTGATTATTATTTTTATTATATATTGCCGTTTATATTTGCAGTAATATGCAAGAGAGTTAAAATCACCCTTGTTAATAATTTCACATATTTAAAATTAAATGTTTAATTAATAATAATTAACGACCGCGGATTTTTTTTTTTTTTTCCCGAAGGACGATTACGGAATCTACTCTTTTTTTATCTCCCATTTTTTACTTTATCCACCTATAACCGTTGATACGAGGTAATTTTTTTCAAGGTCGCACGATTTGTTTCCCATTGGATAAAAATAAGAACGCCCACTAATCACTGATCGATTTAAAATAATATAACAAACGTGTGTACGTTGTATTACATAGTAGCAATTCTGAGAAGGTGCACAATTCAAAGGGATTTTTAACGTGATGCATTTTTATGAACAGAAAAATCTGAGATTCTTATGAAACTATTCGTATTTCTTGAAAGGTATTACGTGATCGCACGTGTGTGACCTGACAGAAAAATCGAGAATTTATAAAGTATTGAAAATTCAACAATAGGATAACCGGTAACGTTGAATAAATGCCAACAAAAAAATATATATATATATATATATCCACATCTCATGTTTTAAATAACTTTCTTTTTAGGTTACACGTGTTTAACATTTAGCCAAGAAAAGAAAAAAAGAATATCGAAAGAAATAAATGTGTATGTAGGACGTGATATAAAAAGGTAATAGCTTTTCCTTTTTTTTTTTTTTCTTACCACATTAGAAAGTTAAAAAATATAAAATATGTGACGATGCTTATCACCGTGTCATTGCGTATTATCGTTTCGTATCAATGCGGACAGAATAAGCGTTTCATCATTTCATAGAAAAATGTGAAAAAAAACACGATGATGATACAGCAATAAACCAATCGGTCATTTATTTGTTTTCAACCACAAAAAAAAAAAAGAAAACAGAAAAAAAGACAGGACAAAATAACACTTGAGACATTTTTAGGCTAAAACCGGATCATTTTTTTTTTTTGTTATCAAAGTGTCCGCTTTATTTAACGTCATTCATATTATTGACATTACGACGCAGGAGAAAAATAATCAAAATTGAATTCATAGATGGAAGAGATAATTCAACGCGTATGTCACTTAAATTACATCGAA
>NW_014569769.1:100625-105879 GCF_001313835.1 Polistes canadensis | reverse complement strand
AAATTTAAAGATAATTATATTGGATTGTATATTTCATCTGTGGCATCTGTAAAAATATAAATGATATTAAAAAAAAAACAACAAAAACATTATAAAGTAATTAGTTTCTATAAAAGAAATGGATAGGAGGAGGTAAAAATGAAATGAATTTAAGAAAGTGATATTAATTAAGGAAAAGGAAAGAAACTAATTACAATTATAATGTTTATGGTAAGCGGTCTTTGGCTAGAATTTACTTGTAATGTAATGTATAGCATATAAAAATATGATAAACATTATACGGAAAGTAATATCCATTGCCCGGGTCTAACCACGAGGAGGTAACCGCTTCTGAAGACCCGGGATGTGCATCCTGAAGATGTTACACATCCGAATTAAATTGAAACCAAAGAAAATGATCACCTCTGAGAACGTTTATTAATGAGCTCCACTCTTACGCTCCACCATAAGAGTTTAATTCGAAAAATCCTTACAATTACTATCGAGAATAAATAGAAAAGTTTGAATATCAAATAACAAAATGATAAACGAGAAGTGAAACAATGAAAAGAATTAAAATAACATGGAACCTATTAATAAATAAAATACAAATAAAATACATTAAAAATATATTAAAAATACATTAAAAATAATTATCACACGCGTGCGATGCTACAAGGAGAAGAATAAACAAATTAAAAAATTATACATTTAATTATACATTTAATTATACATTTAATTATACAAATAATTACTTTATACTATATTTTATTATAACTAAGTCCTCTTCTTGTCCTCGTGTGGTCCTCCTCCTATGTAACCAGCAACAAAAAAAAAAACAAAAGGATAGGGAAGGAGAGGAGAGTGCATTAGAATATTAAAATAATTGTTAAATAATCGAAAGAAATATTTATTGTTGTTTAAAAGCTCGGAATATATGATCTATGTAGCGTCTCCTTCGAAATCCACCATTGAAATGAATCATTGTCATCTATGAAATTTCTTTTATTAAATATTGTTTATATGCCCTTTTTTTTAAAGTTGCGCATGTGAATAAAAGGAATAATACACTTACTAATAAATCACAAATTTAGGATTATAACTTTCTGATTTAAGTATTTTTTTTTTTTTGTATCTATTTTACTTACATATTATTACACATATATTTTAATAATAAAAAAAAACTAATATAACGAGAAAAGAAATGAAAATTTTGGTTTCAAATGATTTCGTCGTTTTTATATTTTTCTAACAACCCTGAATTCTACCATAAGATATTATACTTAGTGTACCGCAAGCAAGAGTAGCTAACCGAATTTACCCAATTATCGATTAAACGATTCGTAAGAAAAGAAAGAAGAAAAAATAGGAAGAGAAGTATCACGCTTGAGTGAAAATATGCACGCTCATCGGACTCATTCCTATAACATAGAAAGCGAACATACTATGTACGAACGAACGATATTTCGAAATTCATAAGAGAGGATAAAATAAGGGGATGAAAAGGGAAAAGAGGAGGAATGAACACCCTCCTGAAACCTACTGAAACTTTTACACGTGGTGAATACGAACGTAAAAGTATATAAGTAATACATATACAAAAAAACATTTATAGAATAAAGGGATAGTAAAAGGTGTGAAACGGAAATATATTTTGTTTTATTATAAAAAAAAAAAAAAAAAAAAATATGAATATCATTTCCACGTCGATTATTCATTGATCTAATAAGTTATATGAATATAAAAAGAAAGTAAAAATTTGTTGCTGGATACAAAATTAATGAAAATATATTTCAAAAGAAATGAAAAAGAAAACATAGCAATGATTTTAAATATATACATGTATATAGTGAATGAATCGATATACGTGTTACGCGTGTATGAAAAAACAATATATGTTTTTTTATGTGTAGTAGGATGTTTGATTAAAAGTAAATACAAATATAAAGAGAGAATGTGATATAATAAATATATTTCTTTGTATGAAAAAACATAAAAATGTATATATAAGAAATATATATGTATATATAGAAAAAGAGTATATATATGTGGGATATAGGAAAAGAAGAAGTGGGGGTTAGTAAGGTAAGCCTAGAAGAATAAAAGAGGCTAACAGCAGTTAATAAATCGGCAGGTGGTTGACGGCTTGATGTAGAAATAGATGATCGACTAGTAACACGTGCCGTACCTTTGATCGTATCACGCAAGATCGCTTTAGATACCTTCTTCCCACGTTTAAAAAGATACACACACACATATACATATATATGTATACGTTTAAGTAGTAGAGACTATCGTATTTCGCATTTTTTGTCTCTTTTTCCCACGTATATCTACAGGGTGGTATATCCCAGTTTTTTCTTTCCACCAAACGTTACCAGAATATTTTACGAGTGGTAATAAAAAACAATAGTGTCAAAAATAAACATGAGCTGTTAAATGATTTATCCTAAATTTCTAATCAAAATGTGTTAGTAATGTTTGGTGGAAAAAAACTGAGACACCCTGTATATATATATTAAGATAGAAAGAGAGAGAATATAGCACGTAGAAGCATAAATTATCCAGAAAAGGTTCATATGTATGTAAATTGATGTAGGTGTGTTTGGATAGGTAAGAAGGTAGGTGAATACGTAGATGTGTGAGTGTGTTAGAAAATAAGAAATAGAGGAAAAGCTAAACATATACATTCAAAGTTCCTTATTGGTTCTCAATGTTACTATATATAGCTATACCAATCATCACTATACTGTTTTTAAAATTTTTTTGTATAAATCCTCTAGTCCAATGGTTCTCATTCTATTTTTGGTACTTTACCTAAATCGAGATGTTACCAAAGCTTTTTCTAGGTCAAAATCTAACAAGTTTACCTTGACGTTAAATTTACACGAGTTTATTTTTCATTGAAATATTTGCTTGAAATAAATCAAACGTGTTCATTAGTTGTGGGAGGGAAATGAGTGATGGGGGTGACGGACGGGTGGATTTTTTTAATGTTAAATAGGTTAATAGTTTATATTAAGCTCGCTAAATTAATCGGCAATATAGTAAAAAGTTTTATTTGCAATTAATATAATGATTTAGTAATAATTTATATACATGAATTGAAATATTATTAAATATCGTTTGACAATATTATCGAGGTTTGGTACAATTATATTTCAATGTGTGTGTGTGTTTGAATCAATTAAAAAATCGTGTAAAGATAATGTTGAAATGTCTTCCAATCGGTTTAGTTACAATTTAGTATATTTTATATTAAAACCCTTTTTTTGATTTTCTTTGATCATTATGATATTTAATTCAATAAACTTAGGATCAAAGAGAGATCTTTGAATATTTTTCAAAATATAATATATTATAAAAAAAAAAAATAAATCTTCATCACAGAGTTTGGTTTGTTACAAATGATTGTCAATATTTTCAACGGATAATCAATATTCACGATATAGATAATATTGCAGCATAGTTGCATCAGGATTAAATCTTAAAAGCTTGAGGAAACTGTAGGTGGGTGGTGGGTGGTAGGGGATAGGGGGATAAGGGATGGGGGTAGGACGAAGGCAATAAGTTAAACATCTCTGTCACGTCTCACAGGTCAGATCCCTTCAGGGCATCTTTACTCTGGGATGAGGAAACTTATTTTATCCTGTTTTGGTCTCGAAGCTTATACCTCATTTACCGTAGTCGGCTTAAAAATTGATTAAATACGAAAGAAGTAATAGAAGGGTTAAAAGTCACTGAGAAAATTATTATTAAGAAAAGCAATGGAAAAACACGCGCGTAGAATTTTTATTTATTTATATTAAAAAAAAAAAAAAAAAAGATAGAAAAGATTTTGAAACGTTCCAAACGAAACTAGTCCATGATTGTTAATGTTGTTGTTTCATTTGTTGCAGATTGTTTAAAAGAAAAAATTAGGCGCGTTGATGTAAACAAATTTAATAAAATTAACTTTAAAACATTATATTATATATTATTATATGTTATATATTTGTTGTAAGTGTAAGATTCATAAGATAATTATAACTTTATTATACTTATGTGGTTGATATTAAATAACACGTTTGTTGAAAAAATTGTTGAACAAATGACAGGTTTAAAATATGATAAATAATAATTATATTGACGTGCCTAATCATTAACACAAATATCGTTAGAATGGTTGACGATTAAATTCTATAATATACACATATTAAACGCGATAGAATAAATGATTAAATACACAACGAAAATAATATCTGTCAGGTGTTCGTTGATTGTCTCGAGAAGAAAAAATAAAGAAATCAAAAGAAAAAAAAAAAAGACAAATAAACGGGAATAGTTATACGCGAATCGAAAGAAAGTTTTGAAACATCAAGAAATCTAAGAGAAAAATACGTTTTTTTTCATACCCATTTCAAAGCATGCCATTTCTCGAAAGTAGCCCGCGTGTAAACACCGTAATAATACAATTTATTTGTCGGAATTTTACTAATCAAATGAAGTAAATAATTCAGTCTCGACAACACAATTTTACTACAATTGCAAACAACGCCTACCGTCCAGTTTTTGCAATTTTTGCAATCAAGACATGTCGTTATACTTTTCAACATATCAGCGAATATACCAGTAGTTACATTTACATAAATACCAATATGCGGAAATTGTCTATTCTTCTTTACAAGAGTACGAGGATCCATTCGTGTAATGAAATACAGACATCTAGTTGTTGAATCGATATAATAAGGTCTTGATAATATTCCTTTAATCCGTTCCAAAACTAAAGTTACGACATCGTACGAACAATATTTCTCATTTTTCAGACATTCCTCCTTAATTGTCCACGGACGATAGTAATGTTCGATTATTGGTATGTTAGGTATTTGAAAAATTCCGGGTATAACCAATAATTCGTTAGAATATATTTCTGGCAATGGAGAATCGATGTTCAAAGGTAAACGCATATTGAAAATTTGTTTTTAACTCTTCCTCAGTTAAATTAAAATAAAAGTTTTATGTTAAGGAATTAGATCAGGTATCCTTTGTCGATGATCCAAAAGCAGAAGAAATCTCGATCTAACAAAATTTGAACCTTTGTACACAAAAATTGACACGATTTATTGTCGAAATTTGAATAAGTATTCAATTGGCATACGTTACAAATCAAAAAAATCATTTCAAATCGTTCGATTAATCTAGATAATAGTTTTAAACGAAACAAAAATATTTTCCACTAACCTTTTGTGATTATATGTATATATATATATATATATATATATATATATATATATAT
>NW_014569769.1:97689-99905 GCF_001313835.1 Polistes canadensis | reverse complement strand
TGAATTTTTTTCTGTTGGACTGAGAAAAAAATAAAAAACCGCGATGAGGAGGATCTTCCTATTAAAATTAAGAGCCCATACTGGGTGAGTACTTTCTAAAGGTGCCTAGCAACAAGTTTTTGTGTGTCAGATCCAAAAAAAAAAATAAAAGTTTTTTTTTGATTCACCCTAATATATATATTGTAAATTGAAATATTAATTATATATTCGATCAGAGTTTAATACTTAATATTATTCAATAAAAAATAAAACGAAATATATTTCAATTTGTGATTTTTTAAATCATCGTCGTGTGAATTTATTTTCAAAGATAAAATTCGAACAGAAAGAAATGTCGAGAGATCGTTAAATGTAACATTGTCGAAAATAAATAACAATATTCATGTGTGTGTGAGTAATTTAATTTAGAAAAACTAATCATTACGAAAAATAGTTTGACAAGAATCGCATAATTTGATTGAAACGCATTAGATATAGGAGATCGGTTATCGATACACGCATGACAACCGCAGAACGTAGTAGACACTTCGATATTCTGAATATACCCAACGGTTTCTCCAAATTGATTAGGCTAAACCAACCAATGGCATTCGATTAATTTGACCGCATATATATATTAACGCGTGTTTAAAAGCAAGGAAGGTTTCTCAGCTGATTATTAGAACAATATTTTATATTAAGTTAATTTTCCAGATCCTCGATGACAAATTTTTTGTTCTGGACAAAAGGAAACATCCAAATATTCTCTCGCAAAATATTAAACAAAATATTATAATTAATTATACCTACAAAATATATTGATAATTACTAGGAAACACACCTTGCTCGACAAATTGTTGAAACAAATTATGCGTTTAAAATCCGATAAATAATAATCTTACTTTAAACGTGTCTATAATATCTAACACAAATGTGTTTTTATTGTCATGAAAAGTTTATTGTCAGATAATAAAATCAGTAATATTATTAACGCGATAAATAAAGATTATTAAATGCACAATGAAAATAATATCGCATGTTTGTTGATTGTCAAAGAAGAAGAAAAAGAAAAATATAAAGAAAAATATTCTCGACGACAGAGAGAGAGAGAGAAAGAGAGAGAGAGTTATACAAATCAGAAAATAATTCTAAGATATCGATAAATCGTGGTAAAACATTTTTTATACCCATTTTATGGCATTCCATTTTTCAAAAGTATTTTGCGTGTAAACACCGAAATAATACAATTGATGATTTGGAACTTTATTCGTTAAATGAAGTATATAATTTAATCTCAAATTATAAATTTCCTTACAATTGCAAGTGGTTCTTACATCATCGACGATGCTATTTCTTCTGCATTCAAGAGCCGTTATTAAATCTTTCAACAATTTCGCATACATACCGGTAGTAACATTAACATTAGTACCAACATCTGGAAATCTTTTATTCTTTGAAACAAGAGTCATGCGTTGTAAATTTGTCAATAATTGCAGTGATTGAGTTCGCATCGCAAAATCATTGAATGAGATTCCTTTAATGAATCGCAAAATATCTGTTAACGCTTCGAAATTACAATATTGTTCATTCGTCAAACGTTCCTCAAAAATTGTCCAAGGTAAATATTTTCGTTCATCCATTGACTCGGAAGATTCTGATGAACTTTCGGAAATAATCTCAAGCGGGGAAGAAAATAATTGTATCAACGTTGAATCTACATACGGTAGTAAACGCATATCGATTAATTTCTTTTTAATATTTTTCTTTTTAATTACCAACTTTTTTCTTTTCTATTTTCCGATCAGAATAGATGTTGTATCCTTTACGATGATCCAAAAGCAGAGGAAGTCTTGATCTAACAGTTTTTACCTTTGCATACAAACAAATTTACCGTCAAAATTTAAAAAAGTATTTTGAAAGTAAAAAATAAATAACTATTGAATTGATACACGTAACAAATAAAAAAAGTCATTTCAAATCGTTCGATTAAATAAACGGATGTTACTTTATCGTTTGATCAAGCAACATCGATAATAGTTTCAATAAAAAAGATATTTTCCACTAACCTCACGTGATTTTATATATATATTGTATATATGTATATTTGTTTTAATACTTTTTGATAATGTTTATATTAAATTCTATTTTATAACGAGAAACTATATCAATTTCCTGTCTATCGTATTTTAATAATTTTCTGTCACAATTAATATACACGTAGTTTGATTGTTAATACT
>NW_014569769.1:90376-96084 GCF_001313835.1 Polistes canadensis | reverse complement strand
ATTTATTTATATACATTATTATATATCTATAAAAATAAAACTATAAAAATAACTGTCGACCGTAATAAAAAGTAGTCATAATTATATTAAATTGAAAATCTTGATCGCGTCCCATGAAAATAAATTACATTTCGATTATTATCTGGGGCTGACTGAAACAATTAAACACTAAATATAATGGGAGGGCAAAAGAAAAAAAAAAAAAAAAGAAAGAAAATTTAAATCACCGAGTTAACGTTAAAAAAAAAATATATCGCGTATAAATAAATATATTATTAACGCGTAAGAAAAAAAGATTTCTAAATGCGCAACGAAGTTGGATCACGTTTTCGTTGATTGTCTCAAGAGAAGAAAAAAAAAAAAAAAAAAACAAATAAAGAAAAATACTCAGTGATGTTATACTAAAATCGGAAAGAAATAAATAAGTTTGAAGAAGATCGTTAAGAATCTGATGAGAAATAATAATAAACGTGTTAAAACCATGATAAAGCATGCCACATCTCGAAATTGTTACGATTGTAAACACCGTAAAAATATAATTCATCGATCGAATATTTATAATGTAAATTATATAACCATGTTAATCTATTAAAAAATATATCTTTACAATTGCACGATATAATTTGTCGTTCACTCGATGTACAATTATTTTTACAATTTAATGCATCGATTATTTCGTTATACAATTCGGCATAAACGCTGTTAGTTAAATTAACATAATATCCATTAGCAGGAAATCGTTTTTTCCTGGCAACAAGTTTTTCGATTTTAATGTTATTCAATATCTCAAGAGCTTTTTTTCTACTCTCGTTAGAATGTAAATTAATTCCTTGAATATTTTCAAAAGCAGTTAATAAATCAATATAACTACAATAATCATCATTTTGCAGATAATCCTTTTCACTAGACCAAGGAACGTATTGTTGTTTAAATAACAATTCAACAGATTCTGACGAGATACATTTGTTGAGATTATACTTTTTGATAGATCTTTTGGAATCAATCGATAACAATGAAACCAAAAATCTTACCGCGAACATATCGGTTTTCGTTAAATGTTCACGTAATTATATATATATAGAAAAAAATTTTCAAAATTTGTCCACACGCGTCAGGCGTTTAACTTTAATATAAAATTAAATGAATTTTTGTCGATAGTTGCATAAAAGATTACGGTTATCTTTTTTTTTTTCTTTCTAGTTGTTCCAGATGTAATTGTTCAGCTTTGTTTCTTTTTTGTACACCTCGATCTGTCTGGTTTTTCCTTTCATCGAAGAATTCACTGGATTTGACAATGTTTAAAATAATAAGTTAAGATTTATACGATTAAATATAAACGAAATATTATTTTGATCATTCGAATCGATTGAAAATTGGTAATATAAAGTGAAAAGAAAATATATTTAATTTACCTTTTAATATACGATTATATATATATTTTTTTTTTTAAATATTCTGTCTCTCTATGTAAATTGTAAAACGATAAATCAATCGTTTGATAATCATTGAACTATGTTTTATAATAAAAAAAAACTACCGATTTTTGTCTTTCGTATTTGAAAAATGTTCTGCCTTAGATAACACAATGGGATCTACGTAGTTTGATTGTTAATACTAGATTGAAAATCGGAATACATATCTCATACTCTATCATAGTCATTTACACGATGAGTAAATATAAATATCTAAGGACTTGATATACTTATTATTCTAAAATTATACTTACACATATATATATATATAATAAATATAACAATTAAATCTTATAAGGAGACTTTTGAGGGAAATAAATATTATAAGATAAAAAAGAAAAATATTTCAATCCGGTATCGTAAATGAAAAAAAAAAAAGAAACAAAATCATTAATCGTTTATTCGATTAATAATATTTACTGTTATTTAATACAAAAATACAAAAATACAATGAAATATTTACATTGGTTTTTTTTTTTTTTTATATCGTCGTCATGAATTTATTTCAACAACAACAAAATTCGATTAGAAAAGTATTGTCAAAAATCGTCGAATATAAAATATAATATAAAACAAATGATTAAAATTCTATAAATCTATTCATAATAATGAATTTCGTGTTACGTGTTTTAAGAACAATTATACAAAGTATCAATGACTGACGATAAAAAAAAAAGAAAAATAGTCATACTTTTACATGCTATTACATTTTATAATTTGTTTAAAAAAAAACACACACAATAAATGCTATTAACATCATAATAATCAAGAGTTTGTTTAACAGTCAATAAATTATATAAAAATTGGAATAAATATTAAACGGACGGTTTTAAAAAAGTTTTGAAAAGTATGATTGGTATGAATCTCCCACAGTCCAATACTTTCAATCCTAATTCCAACAAATTATTATTCTGCACCTCGAGCTTGTTCGCTTTCTTCCCCGCGACAAATATAACCAACTTCTCGCCATTCAAATTGGAAAAATCTCTCAAAAGTTTTACGCGTAAAAATGCCCTTTTTATAACGTTTGTTCATTGGGCATTCTTCTATCTCATAAATTAATCTTGCAAGTAGATATTTAAATATTTCTTCGCAATTGCAATTACTGACCGGTTCATCAAATCTTTCTTCTTTGCAACGTAGACATCCAACAATATTTTCAAATATACCACCGAATAAAGTACACGTTATATTAAAATAAACACCCTCAGCCGGAAATCTTTGACATTTCGATAGAATTTTTTTCCGTTTAATTGATCTATACATTTCTAATGCTATTTTTCGTGTACTTTTTCTTTTAAAATCCATTAAAAGAAGATCGTTTAAAAATGAACGAACCTCATAGAACAAACAATATTCGTCTTGAGATAAAAATTCCTCGCTAGTTGTCCAAGGAAAATATCTTCCGTACGTTCTATACTGTACCATTGTATTGTTTTTGTTGTTGTTGTTTAAATAATTAATTATATTCAATTGGAACAAGTAATTATAGATGAACGTATGAAAATAAGAATAACGAAATGAAAAGAATTTGTTTTTAAATACGATTAATTTTCTTTTTTTGTTCTTTTCTTTTCTTTTTTGTGTGTGTGTTTAAAATAATAGAACAATAATCTAAGCTTTCGATTTTAAATTGACAAGTTCAAAAGATTCGGAAAAATTCGTCCTAGATTTTTTGGATGTCGTTCAATCAAATTCTCTTTTTCGATGTACCAATTATTTCTTTTACGTTTCAATCTGCTAGTTTTTCCCTTTGTCGAAGAACTCGCTGGATTTGACATGAAAAATATCAACGTTCAAAATAATGGACAATAAATATACACGTGGAAGTATGTGTGTGCGTGTATGTGTGTGTATGTGGAATCGTTAGATTAAAATAAATATGAAATATTTTATTTTATCATCATATATATGATCAACAAAGATCAATAATAGATTCTATTTTAAAAATGTATCGAATAATACGAATATCTTTTCTTTTAAATGAATTTTCATCAAATTTCCTATAAAATATTATCGATACATTATTATTAATTAAATTTGTTCTTCTTTGTTTGTTAAAATTGTCTTCTAAAATTGTTTAAATTTGTTATTGTGGAAAAAATCTAAAAAAAAAAAAAAACAATACTACTTTATTTAACAAATGTTCTAGCTTTATTCAAACATTACGTTACTAACGAAACATTATAAGAAACTTACCTAACGAGTAATGATCTTTAACTATATTCCACGTGTTCAATGTTCAAAACAAAACAAACTGTCTAATTATTTATTGTCATTAATATTCAACTTTTGATGCACGATTAATCCAATATTATATAAAACACAACACAAATAATGTTACTCAAATTTATAATATATTCAATATTCACTCAAATTTCTTCATCTTCTTCTCTACTTCTTACTAGTAAAAACCATAAGAAGAAACCCTTACAGAACTGTATGTGATTCCTCTACTGATTCGATAGAACTAACCAAAATCAACTGAAATGTCGATATTAAAATGTTGAAAAATCCAAAAAGAAGTAGGGGAAATAGAAATTTCCCACCAAAAACTACATTTCAAAATGACAAATAATTCTTTTCTCTCATTGTGTACAACCCTGAGTGTGTCTCTTCGTTTTTCTTTTTAAAAGAAAATTAAAAGAAAAATAAATCAAAAGAATAACTGTTGTGTCCTTTTCAATGAGGATTTTCGAATTGTTATAGGAAAAAAAAAAAGGAATAATAGGTTAAGAATTTTCTGATTCTCGTACAGTTTTAAAATTCCTAAAAGATATTTCTTTTTGTTGTTGTCAAGTTTACTATTATAATCGTTGATTTCTGCAAATAAAAATGTATTTCCTTTCCAGGTAGTCTCCTAGGACTTTGTCTACCTATCGAAACAAAACTTAACTTTCACTTTTGTTTTTTTTTTAAATGGAATCTCAAAGTCTCGTCTCTTTTGACGACTGACGTATATATCACGTATACATACACGCAAATATATACATATGGTATATATACATATACACACATAGAGGATAACGTTAATACAAAACACAAAACACGAAACAAGAAATTGTATTACGTAGAAAAATTTGTTTGAATAAAAAAGGGACCATTGTATTTCCGGATTGGAAATTAAAATAAACAAGGTTTATTTTTGGCCGAATAATTTTAACTATCGGAAATAAAAATTTCGTAAATATCTAGCCAAGTAAAGTAATTGTAATATGAAAATCATTCATTTTCTGTACTTTGAGGAATGTCGATTAATTTTCATAAAAATATTAATAATAATTTTATGAATGTTTGTTAATGTCAAATTTATTAAATATCTTTTCAATACAACGAAATAAGAAAATATCAAAAGAGTATTAATATCGTTGTATAATAGTAATCATAAAATATCAAATAATCAAATATTATGGGGTGAACCAATAATTCCTACGTTTATATTGCGTTGTTTTATTATATTATAATACAATTGTTTGTTGAAGTCAATAAAATTTATATATAAGCGAGTGAAATATTAATTTAAAAAATTCGCGAACTTTTGATTCACCCTAATAGGATGATAATCTAATAAAATTCTGAATCTTCTATTTGATAAAATCTTCTATTTTCTAAATTATAATAATAATTCTTTACTTGTTTCTTATTATAACGTTATTTCGTTATTAAAAATACAATAGAAAAAGAAAAGACAAATTTCTTTATATTATAAATAGAATAAAAATGGAATATCATGGATATATAAACACCATTGTTATAAAATCAGGTCGATTAAATTCATGAACCATGTCAATAATATTTAAAAAAAAAAAAAAGTATCGATCACTCGTTTTATTTCCAATCGATATTCTAGTTCGTCCATTGACCCCTTTTTTTCTTTCTTTTCTTTTCTTTTCTTTTCTTTTCTTTTCTTTTTGACGTATAAGGAAATATAACCAAAGCTTAGGTACGGAGTTACTAGGTACGATTTTAACGAGTACACTTTCATGAAAGAGAATGGAACGTCGATTGAAGGAGTTCGTGAGATCCATCTTACCTTGGAGATTGAAAGAAAAGAGACACCCCTTAGAAACGTGAATTGGTTGATAATTACAACGTACAAATCTATATCATCTCTATACTTTACTAATGATAATAATCTATATTATATTCTATATATAATAAATAAAATATAATATATTATATTATTCTATATATAATAAATAAAATATACTATATAATATTATTCTATATATAATA
>NW_014569769.1:87380-89585 GCF_001313835.1 Polistes canadensis | reverse complement strand
CTCTCTCTCTCTCTCTCTTTCTCTCTCTCTCTTTCTCTCTGTCTCTTTGTTCTTTCTCTTTGAATCGTGCGTAACCCCCATGGCCTATAATACCATAAGCGTTAATTCGAGATGAGATGGTGGTTATTGAACGATCCCGGAAACCTGTGCAGTCGAGAAGGTTCGCTAACGGATATGCACATACATGCATAAAGAGGATTGAGGGTGAAGAAGGGAGGAAGGGTGGAAGGGAGGGAAAGAGCAGTTGGAAACGTAACGCTTCGATATCGTTTCCGTCCCAGAAACGCCGTTTGATGCAACAGAGATCGTGTTTCGTGTTCTCTCGATGCAAATAAATGAAAAATCCTAAAAAAAAGAAACAACGAGTTACGATATTTGAATTTATAAATGTGCGCTTGCGAGAAATAATTAATTATCTTACGATGATTAATAATTAACCCTTTTAGTTCTATGGATATGTATGGAAAACAAAAATGATCTAAGAAAGAAAACAAAAACTTTAATTATTAAATATAATTTGTTATTATAGAATCTGATATTAGTGTAAAAACAAAATATATTAGTAATCAAGTATTTTGTCTCTATTAAATATTTCAACTAAGATTATTTAACATTCAAAGGATTAAAGAAACACAACCGATCGTATTTTTGATAATTTTGTTTCTTTTTTTTTTTAAAGAATTACCAACGAAATTAATATGATATATATTATATATATATATATATATATATATATGTGTGTGAACATCGTGATAAAATAATAGACCTTTTACAATTAAAAAAAGAAAAAAGAAAAAGAACTTTGCATTTTTATTTTTATCAATAATTGGTATTAAATTTGTATTTGTGTTATTTTTATTAATTGCACGTAAATACGTATTGTTAATAAAAATGTTATTTGTTTTTTTTTTTGTTTATAATCTATTGGCAAATATTGAACCTGTAATTGGTGGTGTATCGTTATTATGAATAAAATATTCGCTTAATTATATTAAAAAACTCGACACGAAATACTTTTCTTTTCTTTTTTTTTTTCTAAATTTGTTAATGTAAATGTTATAACGACATTTACGTTGTTAATTAATTATTTCTAAGCAAATGAAAGAACAAAAAATGATCTACAGTTATATAAAATGGGATTTAATATTATTCGATGTGAGATAAGAATTTGAAATAAAATTTGTGTACTTATCTCTAATAATTAGTACTTTGATTACGTTTAATTGTATTAGATTTCATGGGGAGTATCAGCAACCACCAGTCGAGTGTTAATTAGATTAGAAAGTTTAGCTAAAGTGCAGAGGTAAACACCTGATCGATTGAACGGTCACGATTTAATTCGACAGCCTAAAGCCTTCTTTTTCTTTTTCTTTTTCTTCTTTTTCTTCTTCGATCTACATTGCTAACGTCAGCGTTCATTAATCTTCGATTTTTCTGTTGCCCTTTTCTCTGTCAAAAGAAGAAGAAGAAAAAAAAAAGAACAAATTTCCAATAAGAAAAATCGTAATCACTCGTGGAACGGATTCCTTTCGTTCTTCTTTTCTTATTTTATACAAATATATATAAAAATACATTAATTAAATAGAAAAATAAAAAAAAAAAAAAAACACATTTACGAAAAGATAAAAAAAGAAAGAAATGTTTGTCAAACAAAATAAAATTGTTCTTACCAATATGAAATAATATTACTAAATTTAAATATATCCAATTTTATGTTTGCACACGAACTGCTTTTTTTTATCAATATACGATTTTCTATTTAAAAATCCACAATTACTAATATAAATATTAATATTTAAACAATGATTACATTATTAAAAGTATTTAATTCGTAAAATTTGTCTATGAGAAAAAAACATTTCCTTTACCAGACGCGCGGCGCTTCATCTGATGTTTAAGTTTAACGAAAAATAAAAAGTAATTTTTCGATGTGGATAGATATTTTATTACAAAGAAAATATTTTTTTTTAAACGCGTATTCTTCGATAACCACTATTATTTATTCTGTAAAAAAGAAAAAACAAAAAACCGAAGAGTAGGTGTATTATAATTAGATTATAAATATTCAACGTTAAAACAAATGGTATTATATTATGAAACAAGCTGAAATATAAAGAGAGTACATTAGAATATTAAAAAACATGTTAAATAATCGAAAGAAATGTATATTGTTGTTTAAAAGCTCGGAATATATGATCTGTGTAC
>NW_014569769.1:78494-86500 GCF_001313835.1 Polistes canadensis | reverse complement strand
TCGGAATATATGATCTGTGTACCGTCCCCTTCAAAATCCACCGTTGAAGTGAATCATTATTCTTTATGAAAGTTACTTTTATTGATTATTGTTAATATGACTTTCCGAAGAATAAATTTGATTAATTATATGAAATTATACTTTCGCGTTATATTCATATATGCGTTGTTACCTTTTAAACAAAAATCGATAAAATAACTATAACGTAAATTTGATAAATCAGTTAGAATGATGATTTTGTTCTCAATAGAAAAACCATTATAACAATTTATTTTTTAACTATCAGTTTAATAAACAACGTTAAAAGAAGCTTTTTCCCGTAATTGTAAAAAATTACGTTTGTCACCGTTGTTGGACATTGGCATTGAAACTAAAAAAAAAGAAAAAAAAGAAAAAAACGCTTTAATAATACTTTACATGTCAACACGTTGGCAAAGAAATAATACATTTCTCGGATAATTCAATTTAAACGGAAATACGTAACGCATGTTATATATGTATGTATATACTTGAAAAATAACTTCAAAAGAAAGAGAGAAAAATATAAAAATTAAAGTGCAATAGAGAAACAAAGAACGGAACAACAGTAATAATAAACAAGACGAAAAAAAAAAACAAACAAGAACAAAAACAAAAAGCAAGCTTACGATGGTTTTACCAACATTATTCTCGAGTATGATACATTTTTTATATAATTCCAACAAACATCCGCCGTGTGTTTACTCTTTTCCCATATTTTTTTCTTTCTCCTCCCCCAAACCCACTCCTCCCACCACCACCACCACTCTCCCATTTCTTATTTTATTCATTTATTTTTGTTTCATTATGTAAGTAAAGCAAATAACGAGAAGATATACATAATATATATTGTTCCCTATCAAATTAGATTAAATCTCATTATATAATATGTGAAATAAATGTTTTCTTTTAAAAAATGATCATTTGACTGCTTACATTTAAAAACAGGATGTACATATATATTAGGGTGAATCAAAAAAAAACTTTTATTTTTTTTTAGGATCTGACACACAAAAACTTGTTGCTAGGCACCTTTAGAAAGTACTCACCCAGTATGGGCTCTTAATTTTAATAGGAAGATCCTCCTCATCGCGGTTTTTTATTTTTTTCTCAGTCCAACAGAAAAAAATTCATACCTCCTCATTAATTGATTATACGAAAAAATGTTTTAATCAAATTTTGTAGGAAATTCAATGTTCTACAAAAAAGGTATCTTATGTTTTTTTCGTAAACCCCACTATTTAAAAGATATTGAAGATTTTAGTTTGATTATTTTAAGATAAATTTCATTTTTGTTTATGAATTTTGTTACTGACTGAGTAATAATTATTATCAAATCTTCAATATCTTTTAAATAGTGGGGTTTACGAAAAAAACATAAGATACCTTTTTTGTAGAACATTGAATTTCCTACAAAATTTGATTAAAACATTTTTTCGTATAATCAATTAATGAGGAGGTATGAATTTTTTTCTGTTGGACTGAGAAAAAAATAAAAAACCGCGATGAGGAGGATCTTCCTATTAAAATTAAGAGCCCATACTGGGTGAGTACTTTCTAAAGGTGCCTAGCAATAAGTTTTTGTGTATCAGATCAAAAAAAAAAATAAAAGTTTTTTTTTGATTCACTCTAATATATATATATATTATTAAATTACGTTAGAGGTGTTTAGTGTTAATAAGACGATTCGTTATAAAACGAAAATGATATTTAATTACAATCGATTTCTGAAAATTAATTAACGTTTGTTTATATCTGTTGAAACTATGAAACCTTTGGTATCGTACCATCACTCTTGACCATAACCTACGTCAATTTGTTCTACCACGTAAAGCTATGCAAGTGTGCAGTTAGAAACTATATACTTTAGCAGGAAAACATAGACAGATATAAACATAGAAGTAGAGAGATAGAAAGGGATATGAAAGACCATAAGGTAGATGTATATCTATAGTTAGATGAACGAATACTAAGAGACAGAGTCTCTCAGTTAAAGGAGTGTGTTGGTTAGTACCAACCCATCTCCCCATCCCCCCCACCCCTCCTCCTCATCACACCCCGTATCCAATTAAATGGCCAACGTTGTCAGCCAACCGATTTCCATGACATAGTTTCTCTTCATTTCGTACCTACGGTGCTCTAATTAATACTCGAAAGCCGAACTTTCAATTGACAATACACAATTGGCATATCGTTTTCCACCCACCCCACCCCTTTTGCTTTTCCTCTTCCTCTTCCCATCTATCCCTTTAGCTGCTCACTCATCAAACCATAACGTACGATGCTCGTTATCTCCTATCTCAACGTACGTACATATATATATATGATATTATTTATTATATTATGTTATTTTTTATAAATATTTCGTAAATTTTTTGATACGCAATCGTTTTTTTAACAATTTATTTATTAAGAGGTAAAAAGAATTTGTATAAATAGATTAACGAACAGTTGTCCTATGTTGCAATGTGTTATAGAAATTCAATTGTATTATTTTGTTACGTAAGAAAGTTATGCTAATTATTTGATATCTTTTTGGGAGAGAACAAAATCTTACTTTTACCAAAGTCCTCTCTGTGTTCTTTCTTTTTCAACTTAATTATTATTATTAATTCTTAGCACAATTAATTCTTGATATTTAAGTTTCATATATATATGTAACACAATTTAATTTGAAATTAGACGTAGATATAGCTTCGTAGAATTCTAGCAAGCTATTTGACCTTTTCCTTAAATTAGTAATCAATGTATAACCACATAAAGCATTTATGTTATAATAGTATAGCTAAATGTCCGTAAGAACGTTCTGTTGAATTATATCTTATAGCATATTACTCGTAAGATTTACTTAGATTACAATTTGATGCATTTGATATTATCTTAAATATCCTAAGTAAAACGTATTACATAATAATGATTCATTTTAAATGACAAAATATTTTAAATATTTATTATCGTTTATTTTTAATTAGATCATCGACAAACTTTTTCGTAAAAATATAAATGAAATAATAAATAATTAGTAAGTTGGGAGGCGGGGTGGAGGGGCGGGGGTGGAGAAACAAAATATAATGTAATTAAATTTATTTTTATCGAGAGTGAAGTATTGCCCCTGAAAATAGGCCACAAAATATAATTGTATACGATTATAATTAGTGTACGAAGTGGTTGCATATCATCAGGGGTATTGTTAAACGATCCCAAAAAAATGTGAATAATGAATATATATATATATAAAAATATTGATATAAATAATATAATCGATGTGTAACATTGTTCTTTTTTTTTGTTTTGTTTTCTTTGTTATTATTATTATAATATGTGTACAGTAATGCATATGGGAAAGAAATGATTTGAAAAATACTATCCAACGAACGTAATATAAATGATTATCTTGCAAAACTGGGGAACCCGAAGAACGAAATAAAAGTGAACTTTTGACAAAATTACGAACGAGGGATCCAGACTATCCTCCAATTACATTCGCGTACCATAAAATCTAGCATCCAATCTTTTCTCTCGTGTTCATTTTACCGTGAATTTCAAGCTATTCCTATTCCTATGCAGCACGAAATTCGACGCGAAGTATATATATATATACGTAATCTTTAAAGAGAAAATCATCAACAAGAATTTCTTTATTTTTTTCTTCTCTTTTAAAAGTTAAAAAGAACCGCGTAACGTCGAATATAAAATTTATAGAAAAAAAAAAAAGAAACAAATTCGCGTCTCGCACATCAAAAAGATATTTCCTATTTTTATTTATCTTTATTATTATAATAAATTGGCAAACATTTATTAACGAGGAACAATTAATTCGCGTATCCGTTCCATCTTTTTGATTCTATTTGTTTGTTCATACGAATTTGTTGTGATGTCGAAAAAGAAAGAAAACACAAACAAAAAAACATTAATTAATTGTTTTACTCTCCCCCCCCCCCCCCCCGTGTTATATTTCATTTATTTTTTTTCTTTTTTATTATTCCTTTCGAACTGTCAATAATTTTTATTAACATTCTTTATCCTTTTTTTCGACATATTCACGTGATTAAGAAAAATCTAAAATTTGTTGTTTCTAAAATTAAATACAAAAATTAGATACAGTATTTAAATAATAATAATAATAATATACACATTATGGATATAAATTGGATGATTAAAATCGAATTGAATAACAAAAGAACAATAATAATGAAATATAAAATATAAATAAAGACAATAGAGTATTGGTGAGAAATAGCACGTGCGATGAAATATTCATACGATGACGTTGAAGAGGATAAATTCGTGAAGTGGAAAAGGTGAGAGAGAGAGAGCGGGGTGAGGGGGAGGAAGGGGAGAGGGTGAAAGACGGCTTGTTGGAGTGGTGGTTTTGAACACATACAAGTGAGAAAAGGAAAAAGAAAAAAGAAAAAATAGTATATGAAGTTTGTTGGCGTATAATGTACATACAATACATATACAAATATTTGTATGAGTATATATATATGTATATATCCTACTTTAATCATGGCTAATGTCCTACGACCCAAGAATTCATGCATAATGCAGATCGAAACGTGGCTCGACTCGTGTACAACGATATAAATAAATGGTCATACCGGTTTATTATTAATTCAAGTCGCATTAGGCAAGTTATTGTCATGTGAAAGTTGACACATTCAATATATAAAAAATAATAAAATAATTCAAACATAGAATGTTATTATTATCTAATAAATATGTTTCGATATAAATGAATAATATTAATTATTAAAATAATTTTTTTTTTTTAAATATAACATTAAATTCTCTTTTTGAACAACAAAATTATATAATCGTAATTAAAATAATGTGAAAAAAGAAAAGGAAAGAAAAGAAAAGAAGAAAAAAAAATCAAATGAATATATAATAAAAAATTGAACGATAAAAATTGTTGTCACGTTTATGGTGGTACTTACAAAGGTGGATATTTTATTTCTTCTTTTCTCATAATATGAAGAATATTTTCATTTATTATTTATCATATTTAAAATGGGTTGTTACCTCTGAGAATTTCCTTATCGGTTTTTTACTCCTCTCTTGATAACAGATTTAGTTCTATTTTATCTGACTTCAAGAGTTTATGGCATTTGTCTAGCTAGCTAGCTAGCTAGCTTGTTTGCTAACAGTTACTTCAGCCTCTAGCTAGAGACTCCTAATCAGCGTATAGATATATCTCTACGTTTCTAAGCTTGTACCTCGCTTAGTAGCCACGAATAATTACCTAACCCGAATGGATATATACCTAATCAAACATCTGACTGCTATCTACAGACCCACAACATTGTCTTTCACGATTATCAGAAATTCGAACCACTGGAAAATATTGAAATTACGTTACTAATCAAAGGGATACTTTATAATATCTTCTAATTCAATTATACAATATTTATTTATCAATTCGTTTTTTAATATAAATAATCTTCATTAATCGTTCAATTAATTTCAATAATCTGATCAAATTCTCATCGGAATAAATTAACATTAAGTTTAAATATCATTGTAATATCTCTCTCTCTCGATGGAACATATTTTCCATGCACAACGCGGGATATTAATTTATTTTTTTCGAAGCAGATTAAACAAAAAAGAAAACAAACAAAAAAAATGTCAAACTGCATTGCGAAGAGAAAGGAAAAAGCATTTTAAAAAATAATAATCGTTTGACAAACGCACAGTTTAACTTTGGTGTGTTTCTGTTCGTTCGTCGTGTTAAACAACACAATAACGAGAAATAACGAAAAAAAATAAACGAAATAAAAATAATAATTATTATTATTCCACGTATCACCCGTGTCTATAATTGTTCTTAACGTTTCTCTTTTTCTAAATAGATATTTGAAAATTTCATTAAAGAAAAGGTGTGTGATCATCATTCACAGGGAAAGAAAACAATCACGTTAAGACGATACGACATTCGTTAATTGAAATAAAAAGATTACACTGTCGAACAAAAGCCATTTTCTTCGAGATAATAAAAATTCAATGGGGGAAAACTAAAAGGGGGAAAAGGAAAAAAACAAACTGGGCAAACGGATTTTAAGGAATTAAAAATAATAAAAATAATTACACGAATTACGTGTTATACCAATGAAACATAATTGTCAATTAAAAATAAAAATAAAATTATTCCGAATCGCGTGAAAAATAAATTTCTAATGATCAATGTGAACATTTATTATAATTCCTTTTTATTTTCTTCTTTTTCCAAGAGAACAAAGGTTAAATTAGAAATAGTATAGTTTATTAGTTAGATTTTCTTTAGTAAAAGCCCTTCAGAGAGAAGTATCAAACTCCGTATACTCACACAATCACACACACATATATATATATACATACACACATTTTCAGAGATTCGCATTTCCCTTTGACTTCATCGTTGCCATGGAAATTGGATGTCAGTTAGGGCGTAGGTATGTACTATACGTAGTAACTTGCCCTTTATACCACATACACTTCTGGTTAAGATTTTCTCTTAGGATTTATTTCTCTGATTGATTTTTTAACTTTAGTTCTAATTTCTTTTTTTTCTTTTTTTTTTTTTTTTTTTTTTTTTTTTTCTCTTTTTTTCCTTACATAACTTAATAACTCTGTGTATTGGAAAATTAATAAAATTATTATGTAAATTCAAATAGCGAAAATTGTGTTCGATCAATCGACGATTAAAAAGGTCAAAGATAATAATGTTCATTTAAATCTTGAATTTTTACTCGACAATATTAAAATAATATAATTTTGTATTTTGTTATTTTTGTGTTACTATATGGTATAATACACAAACTTATGAAATATAAAAGATTTGTATTTGATTATTATGGAAAATAATAACGAGATGATGACGATAATAAATATAAGAAGAAGAAGAAGAAGTAGTAGAATAAGTAGAGGTAGAATTAAATGAATTTAAGAGAACAATAATTACACGAATAATTATGGCGATAATTTAAGAACGATGAAAATTTTCTTACACTTATTCTTGACAGTAATAAAAAAAAAAGCTGGCACATGCAATTAATTCGTTTCGCTTAATTCAACCAATTTTAACGAGAAGGAAAAAAATAATATATATATATATACATCTTCAATATATTTGATCATTATTTTGAAACACTTTTGCTCGCTAAATATTTTGTATAAATCATACAATCAATATAAATGAATATAGTTTTATCACTATACATTTTTTTGATTTTCTTGAGTTTTGTTAAGGGTTTCAAATTATAACGAGCGAATACTTAACGAAGTTTAGATGTTTTTGTGTTTTGAATATTAATAAAAAGAAAAATGTATGTCTATACAATGAAAAAAGACGCTTAACTGTAAAGATTAAGTTGCTGAAGAAGTTCCAACTTAGTTAAATTAAGTTCTACTTCTTTTTTATGTCCAAGTTCCCTGTGATACCTTATCATTAAGAACTATAAATAATATAAAAATAATTTGTAATATTTCAAATAAAGGATTTTTTTTTTTTTCTAAAAAATAAATCACTCTACCGAATTGAAAAATATTAAAAACTTTCTTTTACCTGTGCACAGATATTTTTGAATTAATGATATTATACGAATCTATAATTTGTTTAATTGATAATTCATATCATAAAATAAAAATGATATTATTGTAACATGATCTTATTATTAATTTAATTTAATCGATAGAGTTCTCTTTTAAAAAATTATTAAGATACATAAGAGAGAACAAAAAAATGAACAAAAAGTGGATACTTGTGGTTTGGATGCAAGGTGGAAGAGGAGGAGGAGGAAGAGGAGGAGGAGGAGGAGGAATAAAAAAAAGGTTAAGGGAAAGGGAAGGTGAGAGACGCAATTAAGGCTTTTCGTCGTGGCTAACGAGTTTCGTGATTAAAGCGTAGCTTTAAAACGAGACACCTGTCAAGAGCAACGATTTTCCGACGCGTTGGAAACAGCCGTCGTCGCGTGGCCGTATTCAACATATTTTACAAAAATATGAAT
>NW_014569769.1:74675-77184 GCF_001313835.1 Polistes canadensis | reverse complement strand
GAAGAAGAAGAAGAAGAAGAAGTGAGAAATAAGAGAGAAGTAAGAAAAATAAGAAGAAATAGTTAAAGAAAAAGAAAAAGAAGAAAAAAGGGACAAGTAAATTAGAAATTCAGTTTAATTGTAGATAGGAAATTTTCGATTCAGAAGATCGATCAATTTCTCCTGTTAAAGAAAGATAAAAAAAAGAAGAAGAAGAAAAACCGAATTAACATCGAAACAGCAATCTCTTATCCGAGCCAGCCATATTGAATTTCCTTGTGATTGCTAAAAGCAAAAGATAACGTTCTTTGGATTAGTGTTTGTTAATGTTCCTTTACTGAATTGGCTAGCTGCTAAAGCTAGTAACAGTCGTTAAATAAAAATAGAAAAAGAAAAAGAAAAAATAATACGCCGTCGGTTAAGGCCACCGTCGGCGACCGACAACATGGCCGATCACGAAAGGATCAGATTGGTTGTTTTGGGTGGCGCTGCTGTTGGTAAAAGTGCTATTATACGACGTTTATTAGGACAAGGTTTTACTGAACGATACAGGCCAACTGTTGAAGATTTATATTCCAGAGAATGTGTTTTAGGAAATCTCACTCTTAAAGTTGATCTTCTCGACACTACTGGTAAGTATAATTATAAACAAAAAGAATATCATTTATTGACGATGGGATGTCATAAAATTATCGTGCATGATCATTAAATATCTCACGTTAAGAATAAATACCCAATTTTTGTACAATATTTTCCAACAGATGATAATTGTGGTTTTGTTCTCCACACAACCCACGGAATAAATTTGTTTTCGATTATTTTCCCCCCTCCTCCCCTCCCCCAAAAAAAAACGAAATGTTATTAACACACGCGCAACATCATAATTTATAATTATAATTTATTCCAAAGCATATATACGTAAATAATACACGCGCCCGACTTTCCAAGAGAGTATTTTCCATTTTCCAGAATAAATATTTAATGAACTTTCAATAAAATTATTAAAGTTTGTTAAGCGTACTTTAGTTTCATTATTTTCCACGAAAGAGTGTATATTTTTCTCGAGAATGAACGTTAATTTTACATTAAAATATAAACAAACCTGGCCATTGAATATTTCAATTATTAATTATCGGCGTATTCAATCTCACATTTATGTAAATGTCTTAAACTTCCTTAATTATTTATATCCCAAAAATGAATGAATTAATCTTGAAGAATAGAGAAATCTTGTTGACAATAGAAATATATTTTCACGATTTCTAGGGGATTTACAATTTCCAGCTATGAGAAGATTGAGTATAGCCACAGCTCATGCTTTTCTTCTCGTATACGCTATTACTTCATCACCCAGTTTTGAATGTGTAAAACGATGTTTCGAGGAAGTTAGAGAACAACGTGCAGATTTTCAGGTATTCAAATAATTTCAATTAGAATAATGTTTGTAAACAACGCACACATTGTGTTTAAGAATACAATACCAAAAACTATTTCAATCTTGAATTTAATTGATTTATTAATTTAATTAAAAAAAATCATAAATCCTTTTAAATATAGGAAGTACCAATAGTGATTGCTGGTAATAAATATGATCTAGCTGAAACACGAAGAGAAGTACCGATAGAAGATGTCAGCGAATGGTTATTCTGCAAATTACCTAAACTTCGAGCCAAAGTTATGGAATGTTCGGCTAAAGATGGTTACAATATCAAAGATATATTTAGGTGTTTTGTAACACTTTCAAGAATCGTACCAAAAAATCCAACCGGAGAATCTGACGAGTCAGGATTGAGGAGGAGATGTTCCGCTTATGGTTCACGAAGGTATGCACAAATTGTTATTATTTTTATTTATAAAGAACGTTTTTTTTTTTTTTGTTATACTACCATCCCCTCAATTCCTAAGTTTCGAATTCGGTAGATTTTTTGAGAACTAACGTTTTAACTAACGATTCTTTCGATAGAAACATTGTTACACAGTTTTGAACAACCGTGTCAATTTATACGCCAATATGATCTTCGAAAAACTCTAGTTGGCAACTAACTAGTTCAACGATGACGTACTATCGCTTTATTTCTTTTTTATCCTTCTACTTTTTCTTCGTTTTTTTATTTCCTTTTTCTTTTGTTTTATTTTTATTCTTTTATATTTCGTCGCGAAATATATTATGATTGGAAAAAATATCGTGACGTTGTAAATATAAATGTTGGAAAAAAGAACATTGTGTTTTTTCGTTAAAGAAAAAGATATACATAATATATAAAAAAATGTAATTATACGATCCATGCATGTTTTACAAAAACTTAATCGATATTAAAGTAATCAATCGAATTTTCGATTCAATCATAAACGCTTTTTAGTTTTTATGAGTATCATAAAAATATATTTAACGTTATTATTTCCACGTAAATACGATGTGATAAAAAAGTTTAAACGAAGACAACAAATTTCAATAATGAAATAACTTCCGAGTTTATCGATACAACAGGAAAGTTAATTATGACATTCCGAAGATGTTTTTTTTATATAT
>NW_014569769.1:70993-74585 GCF_001313835.1 Polistes canadensis | reverse complement strand
TATATATATTTACTTTGACACATGCAAGTTGAATACGCGCACACTCGAAAATCCTTTTTCGGAATTTCAATCACAAGTTTTAACTGCTTCTCATTCGCAGACTTCCGTTTAATTGCGATCTATTGTAGACCCTACGTCAATCAACAAGAATGTATTTCCATTTAGGTGATCAACTAATCTCGATGCTATTCGCCTTTTCTAAACCTAACAAGAAAACTTTTCAAACCTCTATGCAGTACGAACTTTTAATTATCTATAAAATATATTCTAATAATTTTCAAACTTAACTATATTTAACATTAACAATCATTAGTTAAATCTATTTCTTTCTTTACGATTAATAAATAATTATTGTTGTTGTTGATATTATTCGAATAAAAGATATTTCTTATGATATTAAATTTGACTGATACATATATTATTAAATTAAATCAAATATTATAAAATGCAAATGTTATATAAATATTTTAATAAAACGTTGTAACATTTTTTCTAATTTTCTTTTCTTTTCGTTTCCTTTGTTTTGTTTTGTTTCTTTTTCTTGACAAATTTAGAAGTGATAAAAATGGTTTCGTTATAAAAATACAAAATTCCGTTATCGATATATGACAAAATGGAATTTTTTCAAGATCCGGCAGCCCAGGTAGCAGATCCGGAAGTGCTGGTTCCGGTAGTCCTCAGCCACCACAATCTGTTGCAAATCAAAATGTCAACGTGGTACCTTCAGTGGCAACTGAAGAAGTGAAAAGCAAACCACGAAGTCGTAGTTTGATCAGACGTGCCTCAAGAAAAACGAAGCAACAAATTCGAGACTCTCATGCGGAAGATTGCAACATCTCTTAAGGCGATTTAAACGGGGATAAAATAAAAAAAAAAGAAGAAGAAGAAGAAAAAGAAGAAGAAGAAAACAAGAAAAAAAAAATAAATCACAAAAGTAAAGTAAAGTAAAGTAAAGTAAAGTAAAAGAAATATTAATTAAAACAACGTTACACGTATTAATTTCTAATTCGAAAAATAATCTAAAAGAAAAAATATATTAATATATAATTATATAATAATATTATTTATATATATATAACTATATATATATATTATATTTATTATATAAACCAACCCCCTACCCTCCCATAGCCTCCACCGATCGATGCGAAATAACATTATTAATGAAACGGATCTCAAATTTTGATGATGATCTGCAAGGAAAAGAAAGAAAAGAAAGAAAGAAAAGGAAAATTAAATAATAAATGGATAAAACGTAGAATAAGAGAAACACGAAAGAGAAACGAACAAAACTCCTCTTCTGTTATAAATTTTTTTTCTTTTTGTTTTTTTTTTTCGCTTCCTCGTTTTCTTTTAATTTTTAAAATACAAGGTAATTTATTTGATTTAAACATGAAGTTGGAAAATTTGCTTCTGACTATTTTGTTTTTACTTTTCTTTTTTCTCAGAGTCTTTTTTAAATAAAAAAAAGAAAAAAAGAAAAAATTATAAAATAAAGAAGAAAGAGAAAAATTTAGTTTTAAATATATAATATATATATATAATAAAAGTAGATTAAAAAAAAGAAATTAGAATCTAACTGGAATCAAAAAGAAATGATAGGAAAAGAAAAAGCTTACTTTAATAATCCAAATGGATTATGCATAATAAGCTTTCTTTTTGTTTTACAAAAGGATAATATATTATAATTACTACCTTGAGTATGTGTGTGTGTAAAATAAATGGTAACGACGTACGCAATTAAATGATATATACGGTGCGACAATAATTCTGTCCACCTTGAAAATCTTCTTTATCATATTAAATCCTATTAAAAAAATGTTTCAAAGGAAAAAATTACATTATTGCAGTAGAGCAATCTAATGGTGGAAAGGATTGTTTTACAAGGTCCTTTTTTTTTACGAAATCTCAAGATTATCGACATACTTTCTGTTTTCTTTTTTTTTTTCAACAACGTAAATGAAAAATCAAAGATATAACTGAAAAGTTAAATTTATCGAATTTGAAAAAAAAAAAAGAACGAAATTATTTACCGAACAATTTAATAAATATATTGATCAAAATACTTTGTAGAAAATATTGTTAGCAAAGATCTAATTAATTTAAGCTACCCTAAGCTTTGAAAAATCTTACTCTTATTGTATTGTTATAAAATATATATATATACAAGAATATTATTATATAATATTTAATAATAATAATAATAATAATAATAGTAATAATAATTATATTGATATTAATATTTATAATTAAAAAAAAAAAAGAAATATCTTCCGTTCGGTGCACAATTTTTTTCAACAAATTTCCAAACACGATCAATTTATAATATTAATATTTCTCTAATAATATCACATAAAATACAAATGATTATTAATGATTAATTAATAACGGAACGATCAATTAAACAAGATCGAAAACATATTCTTATTTATCTAATGATCAATGAAGACTGATCAACAGTGAGTTCGAGCCCTAAACTACAAAAACTTGACAACTATTCAGTTAGTCGTGAGCCGTCATCCTAAATTAGATAATTTTTAAACGTGCCATTTTTATGCCAGTATTAACCACTAATTAATTATTTAAATACGTGTATCATTCATAAATATATATTTAAATATTAAGATATTCGATGTTACGTGTATATACTTATGTGCATACAATTTTTCTTTCTAATTAATTATTTACATTTTATTTTAGTATTTTATTTTTGTATTTTATTTTTGTATTTTATTTGTCACACAACTTGGATTTAAAATTCAAAATAGAAATTTTCAGCTCGAGATATAAAATAAATTTATTAAAAATATCGCGAGCATGTTAACGCGTATAAAATTAAAATAAAATAAAGTGAATCTATATATATATATATCTATACATATAAGCACATAAATATATTTAATAATTAACCGTCCTATATATATATATATATATATATATTTGAAACAAAAATTAATTCGAAGAAGCTGATGAATACGAAAAAAAAAAAATTAAACGAGAACGTGAAAAAGAAAAATAAGATGAGTTAAAAGTATCGTAGAGATGAGATATTTAATGATCTCATTGTCGAATCACGAATACGCTTAAACGAATACGTGATAAAACGTTCTATATAATT
The DNA here is from genome assembly GCF_001313835.1 of Polistes canadensis. NCBI lineage: Eukaryota > Metazoa > Arthropoda > Insecta > Hymenoptera > Vespidae > Polistes > Polistes canadensis. The sequence continues at coordinate 71,467 of NW_014569769.1, read as the reverse complement.
ACATATACACGTGTGTGTGTGTGTGTGTATGCGATTTTTCTACTTCGACATATTAATGCGATAGAAAAAAAATTTCATTTTATCGTTGTTATTTCGTAACAAAAATCTTCTATTCCCCCTTAATTCATTTATTAATATTTATATTCAATTATGTGTTCGTTTATAGAATTTGTTTAATCCAATATAATATGATTTGTTAAATGATATGAAAAAAAAGAAAAAAAATATCTTTATCGAACCATTTATATTATATATAATTGATAAACCCTATATAATGATACACACATGTATTTAAACAATCCCAAATAACGATTAAAAGGATATAATCGATGCTTCGAAAAACGATTCATTCCTAAAACACACACACACACACAAAAATAAAAAGGAGAGGAACCAAAAAAAATATATTCAAATATTGATCTGTTTCGTGTGTATCGTAACAAATGGAGATTAATCATAATTAATTACGATAAT
>NW_014569769.1:64210-70953 GCF_001313835.1 Polistes canadensis | reverse complement strand
AAAAAAAAAAAAAAAAGATTGTCTCACCTATTCGTGTAAAAATTACAAGTAAAACTGTCGTCCAATAAGATCACCGATATCTCTCTCTCTCTCTTTCTCTCTTTCTTTCTTTCTTAATATATACATAAACATATACTTAAAAAATATTGCACTTCTTGATTTGTCCTTTATTCTTGATATTCGTCAGCTAAACCTCGCGAAACAAGCGGATCGTCCGGGTATAAATAAAAATATATAAGTAATAATATAATTATATTCGGGATTACACACGAACAAATTTGCGCTAATAGTTTATCTTGGAATAATTAAACAACTGATCCTGTGTATACAATGTTTACTACTATAATGCCAGTATCCATAAATGGAAAAATTAACACAATGATACGAGATAGAATAATTGTCTTCGTTTGTTATGCGCAAACTTTGTACCACGGGCAATTATTAAAATATAAAATTGAATGATATAAACAATATTGTAAACGTGTTATAAGAATATAATGCAACATTAACGACAATTAACCAATATTTTCATATAAGAATAAAAACTATAATATATTATTTAATTTAAGAATATATAGTATAGAGAAAAATTGTCTTCAATTTGTAATAATATATCGATTTAATAATACATATTTAATTACTTGGTAATTTTCAAGTAGAATGTTTATTCACTATTTTTTTTATTTAAAAAAAAAAAAATGATTCCAGGGTTACACGCATAACGAACGAAATTTTTCGTCGAACAAAAATATCTTCTGCACCATGTTTTTTTCATATTTTTGTTTTTTTCTTGAACTAACTGGCAATATAGTAATATTATAAATATAAACCGCGCGCGTTTAATGTATGCTATTATATATTATATGTATATAAATAATAATAATTAAGCTATTAAATTTCTCTATTAATATTTAAGTAAATATGAGAGAGGCTAAGCTACAAATCAAAAGAAGAAATTCGATTTTTAAGACGCACGCTATTACGCTAATTACCTGTCTTTTTAACAATTATTACTATAATAGTAATAAAAAAAAAAAAAATAGGAAATAAAAAATTTCCTATTAGCTATCAAAGAACGTTTTGAAAATAATTCATTTTAATTATTAATTAATTAGATAAAATCGAAAAATTGTCAAACATTTCTTATGCAAATAAACGTAGAACTAACATATTTATGATTTCAAATTGTTCGCCGTGTTTTTAATCAAAATAACGAAACGTAAAAGCAAAATTTCGCACGTTCGTTGATAAATATTACATACATATATATATATATATAAAAAAAGAAAACAAATATATATTCACACAATCCGGATTGAAGTTATTATCTGTCTTTACTATATCTGTCTGCTATAAAAAAAAGAAGAAAAAAGAAAAGAAAAGATTTTTCAAAACTATTTCTAATATTCTATTGTAATATATGAGTACGATTTATCTTTTTTGATATCTCGAAAGAAATTGCATCATCGTTCTGCTGTCTCTCTTTCTCCCTCTTTTCTCTTTATCCGCGACAATTATTAATATTTCTTGAAAATAAATAAAATTTTGTCGAGCACTAGTGTCACAAATTTCGTCCAGAATTGTTAAGAACAATTAATTCGATAAATAATTAAAAATATAATTAATTAAATACGAAATTCGTTGCAAATTGTTACGAAGAATTGACGATTAATGATTCGGTTATATATTTTCGTAACTTATCGGTAAAATAATAATACGATGTCGTTAATCTTTTTAAAAAATGATTGTAAACAAATGAATTGGGATTTTATAATAATTATTTTATCACGCTGTCTTACCTTGTCAAAAATGTCTGTAGACAAAAAAATTGATAGTAATAATTAATGTCATTCTGGTATCGCATATTTATAAAATTATTCTGCGATAATTTAAAAACCAAAACGATATTAATTATTATTAGACCTGTATGAAGTTTAAAAGGGCAGTCATTAGAATTGTTTGACAAGGAATTTAAATACATTAATCGAATCAGAATCGGCGACTCATCCTTGCTCAATTTTAAATAAATGTTGATAAACTAACGCGATTTTAATTCATGTTTTTTACCATAAAAAATGATCTCAGAGTACGGACCAAGAAAAATGGCGGCGTAAACCGTTAAGTACTGATTTACCATCGAGCTTAAGTAATATTATTACAAAGAAACCGATTTTGAATCGTTTGATTAATAAAGAAGACAGTGCGTAACTCATAAATAAATAAAAATAAAATAATAATATAATATTGTTATTATAAGAAAAGAAGAATATCTCTTTTCGACCAATTTTAATAAATGTCTTGCTGTTCTTCTAAATGTAAACACACCTACTGATTCTTTGCACGTCGTTAAGACTATATTTAATCCTTCAAAATGAAAATGAGAGATAAATAAAAAGTAATTTAGTTTTTATTTATCACATATTTCATTCTATCTAATCAGAGATTGGAGAAATATATATATTTATATATTTAAATAAGTAAGTCGACGGGCTTCTAATTTTTTAATTAAAATCTCAAATGTGTGTTGTTCCTTTATGAAATATACTTTCAAATTACACTGAGAAATCCCTGAATTTGTATTTTTACATAATACATTACAGTAACATCGGGGCTCTGGTAGCTCAAGCGCATTAAAGTAAATCCGTCTAAATGGTGGGATTACTGTAAATATATATAATGAGTCACTCATTTGTCAAATCGATTAATTACATTAAATAAAAAGTAGAAAAAATTAATAAAAATATATAAAAAATTTTATCATTAGGTGGTATTAAGCATCTATCAAATGCTCGTACACTGCAATTTTCAAAAATTCTAAAAGTAAAGTTAATCGCTTTGATTTGTGAACAGCTCATATATATATTACAAAATTAATGTTGTATTAATTTCATGTAATTGAATTATTTCATTTACAATTAGTATATAACAATCTATCCCAGCATATTATTACGTATATTATATTAATCCAAAATTAAGTTCATCTATTGGTAATCAAATAAGAGAGCTATTTGGTAACAAAACCAATATTGTACAATGTTTATTAATGAAATGTTAAGAAAAAGACAAAAGTGATTTGAATATATCAATAAAGTCATTTTAAATGGATTACTTTAATTATATTTGTTCACTTCATTGATATCCTATTCATCATTCTAAAAATCGATTGATAAAAATTTATCTTTATTGAAACTCCTCTACGTTTTCTAAAATACATACCATAATTAAATACAGAAATCTATATTCTGATTAACAAGAGATCACAGTGACAATCTTATAATGAGACCGTAGTAACATTAGAGTTTGTATCAGAATTGCATCCATTATCCGTCCCTTGAAATAAATATTTAAAATGCTGAACATACGGTTGACAATGTTCACCCCTTGTAAAAGCTGTTGTATTACGTAACCTTAAGTTACGCTGTTCAAAAAATTTAAAGACTGAATGAAAGAGGGTAGCATCGTTAGAAGCTTTTGCTGCTTCTAAAAATTTTCGAGCTGATACTTGATCTATCATTCCAACTGAACGGACATATCTAAAACGTATTCCAATAAATAAAAGAATTTTGCAATAATTTTATAGCTTTTTTACTTACCGAAGAGCAGCTAATATATAACCCTTAGACAAAAGAACTTCGATTATTTCTTCGTGTGCATTTCCTAATCGTTTTAACATATCCAATGCTAATTGATGAGCAGCTGGATATAAATTTTCTAAGGATAGCAATAAACAAGCTAAAGGTTTCGAGTCAGCTACAACATGATATTGCAATAATTGATGTAGTTGATAATATGCTTTTCTTTGCACCAATGTTGTAATAACTAACTCATGTAAATAATGTTCTACAGGAATTCCATGTTCTGTTAAAGACCTAATCATATTCCATAATGTATTAGATTTAACTTAACGAATATAACAATTGATACGATTGTTATTTATTATTATACGCATATACCTGATATATTCTAAGAGGACCCATACTATCATTTTTGGTTCTATTATACTTTCAGGAAATTTAGGTAAAATGATACTATACATATCACTTTGTTCAATTTTCAATTTGTACTTGTAATTCTCCGTAGTAGTGTTACCATTTTTGGTATTATTCTGAAGAGGAGTACCCATCTAAACAAATATTAATAAAACATTGCTTAATCAATGAAAATACGAATTTAATATTTTTACAAAATTATAATTCATTCACCTGATTCTGCATTTCCTTCTCAAGATAATTTCTATATACAGGATTAATTTTGTCGAAAATTGCTGGAATATCCATTAAACTTACTGGCAATTCTGTCATAAATTGCTGCAATACTTGTATCAAAATTTGTTTCGCATTAGATCTTTGCATAAGAAATTCAACTAATACAACTTTCTCTTTAATAAGTTTAATTAATACTTCCAATCTCAGTTCTATGTACCTGTAAACAATGAAAATACATAAATAAGCATATGAAATATTAATGTGAATCTAAAATATAAAAAAAGTCCCTTTAAATTTTATAAAGACATACCATAAGCACCCTAACTTAACGTCAATGACTATATTTGGTTGAAATACTACCCAATTAGGTGAATCTACATTATAATAAGAAAAACATATTTTTAATCTATAAAACAATAAAATTATGATAAAATTAAAAGGATACATAATTGACAAGGCTGTAAAAGCTCATCTGACAAAGTTGCACCTGGGACAACGAGATTGTAAGGTTTAATAGATTTTGCTGGTGCTACACTAGTATGATGTACCACAGTACCATCGCTTACACCAGGTAACATTATGTCAAAAATCATTGATGTCTATAAAAAATAATAGCGCTCAATCAAACAATATCAATATAATCATATATAAACACATATGAAGCTTGGGATACCCCATATACATATACCACATATATATATACCTTTGATGCCTGATGATGAACAATAATAAGATTGTCTACAACATTAATAGCAAATCTTCCACTGGCATCGAGCTTAAGAATATGACTTTTTTTAATTGTTAACATCCTACAAAATATAATTTACATAAACGATGTGATTTTTTGTTTTTAATTTAATTGCATAAAATCTATAATAAAAGCCTTACTTATGAATAGTATATACATAGACAAATGCAGTTCCAACAGAACGATTAGCTCCTGCCTGATGTCGCAAGACAATAATACAAGGTGTTCCATACAAAACAGCTAAAGCTACATCTCTTTCTGAGACAGCAAGCTTTCCTGGTTTGGTTGTACTAGGTTCCACTGAAATGGCTCCCATACAGATCTACAAGTTCTATGTTATGAAAAAACGACAAAAGATCTTATTGCTCAACTTACTTTCAAATTTAGTAAATTTTTGAATGTTGCCAGGTGTTACGTGTAATGCTTGCATTAAATTTCCTACCGAACCAGTGGACAACAAAACTAAATAACTTTTAGGACAAAATACAAACCAATTGATCACTAAATTAGAAGATTTCAATGTTTTAGTACAACGTTTCTCTGGATTAACCTATAAAAATAAAACACTTATATCATATCATGAAATAATAATAACCCTAACTGTTATCACTAATCTTACTTGAAACAATTCTACTCCTTGATCGGTAACAAATAATATTTCATTGCCATGTGTCCAAACAAAACCTAATATAGTTGCAGTCCTTCCCTTGCAAGACTGCGAATACTCAATACCATCAGGTTCATGCATAGGAGAAAAATTCATGAACTCTACAGATGTGTTAGTACGCTGTATAGCAAGTATATTCATATCTGGAGAAAATTTGATAGATATCACTGGACCTTTATCCTCCATCCTAAATATTATATTTTCATTAGGTCCCTTGACCAGAACGCCAGTGACACCCCCAGAACGAACAGCAAATACCTTAACAAAAACACTCAGAGAGGTTAGAAAATGAAACAATGGACAATAATAAAATTAATTTAGCGTTAATAACTCACTTGCTGTTTGGAATCATCGAAAAAAACATTGGTAAGACTGCTAACCGATTCAAACTTAATAGGATCAGAAGATAATTCTAAATAATAATCATCGTTCCCTTCCTTCTCGTTCTCCATTTCAACAAATCAGTAAATACTTAAAACTTTAGCTGTCATTCGCAAAAGTCTTGATGTTTCTCTGTCAGAAGTTTAAGAAAACACAGCAAAGCTAGTCTCGCGCACTCTATCTGTACAGATAAACCTAATTAAGTTATGATTCATTAATTAAACCGATAATTATACAGCAGATTTACATATACATATATATATATATATATATACATACACACGTAACAACAAATCATAACACACATATGAAACGATCGATAGACCGAATCGCGTATACACTTTCAAATACATTATTAAAATAGCGCGGAAATGATTCAACCAATCGTAATGAATATTGAAATAAAATCGACAGAAAAATGAAGAAAAGAAAAAAAATAAATATCTCTCTCTCTAACCGATATAATGAAAATAATTAATATGCATATATATATATATATATATATATATATAATGAAAATTACATTTGTTTACATACACACATAATATGTGTATATATAAAAAGAACGCGTAATCGATCGTAGCTTGACGAAGGATGAGTGAAAGAGAGAAAGGTAGATAGGCGTGGTAGTGGGGAGAAGGATGCAAGTGAGAGGAGAGAGAAAAAAGAAAGATGGTGGAAAAGGAATGGGGGGGCAAGGGTAAGAGAGAGAGAGAGAGAGAGAGAGAGAGAGAGAGAGAGA
>NW_014569769.1:58769-63624 GCF_001313835.1 Polistes canadensis | reverse complement strand
ATATATATATATATATATATATATATATATATAAGTTAATAAAAAATAAAATCCCCGTTATTATTATTATATACGAAGAGATTAGAAAAAGAGGTGATAAGAGAAGGAGGAAGGGGTGAAAGAGGAAGAAAAATAAATAAAGGAAGAAAGATGGACCCTCTTCGCGAGCAAGTGATGATCAATCAATTCGTATTGGCTGCCGGTTGTGCCAGGGAACAAGCAAGACAGTTCTTGCAGGCTACTCATTGGCAATTCGAGGTAAATTCAAATGTTTTGTTTTTTTTTTAAGCTTAATATATATATATATATTCTTTTATTTATACGAAATTGCATTTTATTATTATTTATTTATATCGTCGAACTTTCTCCTTTTGTTTTTATTATTATTATTATTATTTTTTTTTTCTTTTCTTTTCTTCTGTTTTCTATTTATTATTATCTTCTATTTCCATCTCTCTCTTTCCCTCCCCTCCCCACCACTCTCCTTCTCTATCTCCTTCTCTATTTCTATCTCTTTCTCGCTACTTCATACGCGTACACCGCTCGATGCCACTTCGTGTACGTAAACAAAGCTGCGAAAATGGCCGACACGACGGCGACGAACGGTGGCGACTCTACTTGCTTTCTTGCTTATTATATATACATATTATATATCCATACATGTATATAGAGAGATAGGTAGATAGATAGATAGATAGATAGTGATTTAGATATTTAGATATATATATATATACATATATATACATATATATATGTAAGTACTTTACCGTGAAATATTATCAAGTGTAAGTAAGCACATGCGAACTTTTGCTTTTAATTATTATCATTATTATTTCTTATGATTATTATTATTATCTATAATTTCCTTTCTATCTTCCATATTACTTTTTCTTTGGAAAACAATGCTCATTTAATATCGTAATAATCATAAATACGACGTGTTTTTGTTTTGCTATGCAAGTCAATGAACGCCATTTATACACACATATATATATATATATATATACGTTTTATAGTCCCATTCATAAAAATCGTAGTAAGAAAAAATGTTAAATAATTTTTCTCACCGTCTCGTGTTTCATAATATTATATAAATAATATGAAATGCGATTACGTTTAACGATAATTAATTTGTAAAAATAAAAATAAAAAAACAATTGTTTATCTGATTGTGATATTTAATTGAGATAATTAATTACTCGATTTATTCGAATATTTTTTAATTTCTTTGTCTCTCTCTATTGTATTTTCGAATTGATGCACACTTGAAAAAAGAGGAGAAAAATAAAAAATAAAGTTCTAATCACGAGTTAGAGAGCTCGTGCGCGTCCACGTTGCAGCTTTGTTTACTCTGGAGAATGTTGTAAGAGTGGAATGACGTCGACAGTGGTGGCTCTTTGTTGAAAACGAATGAGAAAAAAAGAGGAAGAGAGAGAGAGAGAGAGAGAGATGCATCGATCGATTCGTTGATTCTCACGAGAAAGAGAGAGAGAGAGAGAGAGAGAGAGAGAGAAAGAAAAAAAAAGAGAGAGAGTGAGAGAAATGCCGAACATCTTAAACAAATATATATCTATTGTTTATATCATAATATTCCATTATAAATATATATATATATATATATATATATATATATACATATGTATAGAGATGCACCTGATTAATTAATTTTGCTTTGCAATTTAAATTTAAATTTAAATTTTAATTTCAACGTAACACCTGGCCAATGAATTTTATTACTATTAATTAAAGATTTATATTGAATATATTTAATGGAAAACAAAATTAGTAATATAATTAATTAGAATATCGAGTAATCAATTAACCAATTTCTCAATTTTTTATATCATCTTAATTAACGATAACGAAGATACTTTAATTATTCGTAATAAGGAAACTAATGAATTAAGAGAACAAGAAATTAAGATTTAAAAAAATCAATTAAGATCGCGTAAGTGTGTGCGTTCGTTGAATTTGGGTTGGGAACTTTCTCCGATTGCACACTAATATGCTGCATTTAACTACAGATTACGACACACGTTCTAATAAATCTTGTAGGCGAAGTCGGTATATTTTTTGTTTAACTTCTTACAGCATCCTTTTTGTTCTTATTTAATAATAATATTAGGATCTTTTTCCTAATAAAGTTATATCCTTAATTAATTGTATATACATGCATATGTGAAAACAATATGCAATGAATCAGAGAAATATTCGTACCTGTTTTTTCAACGAGTTCCCATAATTTTGGGACTCATTGTATATAAAATTTTCTTTAATTCTCTCTAAAAATCTATAATATAGATCAAATTTTAAATAAATAAAAAATATTTGTTCATTAATAAATTCAGGGGAATATTTTGTTAATAAAAAGAAAATAATATAATAATATACGCATTTAATATATACTGTTAACAAATTTCGAGTTAAACGCGGAATATTTGATAACGTATGCGAAGTATATACAATACAGAAATGAAAAAATTTTATAAAAAAAAAAATCATCATGTGTCCTCGGACATTAATTATTTGTGTTTGAGACCATCTAAAAAGTTAGTTTCCCACGACGACATCGTAGTAAATTAACATCTGGCATTGAAGAAGATCCAAGCAGAGAATTGTCTTTTCTCATCTCGGTTACAGAAATCATATTGTTAGTAACAAACCTATTTCATTGATATGAATTGTTTAATACAACAATTTACACAACATATATACAAAAAAATCAAAACTTTAAAAGCTTTTTTCTCAAAAATAACTTCGGGTTAGTCTAAAACACTTTACCATGATAACACCCTAATAATATACTACCAATATACCAAAGCTCTTTTAAATCTATGGGTATCCCAGTGTAAAGTCCCCTTGTTAGTAGAATAAAACGATCTTTGAAAAACTCTTATACAAGAATGATAAATACAGTAAGAAAAGAAAATAATGTAATCATAAAAAATATAACCCAAACACAATAAACTAAAACAATCCCATACTAACAAACAAGACAAACTAACATAAATTTAAATAGTAGCATTGACTGTATCAACCACACACAGGAATGATGCATGCCCACTATCATTCATGCTAAACCAACAGCAGCTATTTTTAATCTTTTACACATACAAAAAAACAATAGATATGCAAACTTGGCATAGATGTTCGTACTTCACTTCGAACGTAAAGAATTAAAACATTCTTTAAGAAATGTACAAAAATCGTAATAGTAAATAATAATAATAATAATTTGTCTAAATAACAAGAACAAAGGATCTTATTTTTCTATCTTCGTTGCAGATCGTAGTGAAAATAACCGTGGTCACGTTCTTCGAAGAATAAATTGGAAGTTATTTATTACCATTTGCCTTTTCGATTATGTAATCCGAGTATTTATAAGAAGTTAAAGTTCAATGTAGTCATCGTATTATACATTATGATTCGTTTATACAATTTTTTTATTTAATTCTATTTGTGAGTAGAGAGTTTAGTTTTTCATTCAAACGTTTTAACTACGATGACTTCCTAAACACATATAATGTTGTTTTATTTTCTTACATTTCAAACAATTCAATCGATACGATTTAAATATTAAACAAACATCTATATATAAATTATTCTTAGAATTAGATTGAATTGTGTAAAAATATCATTATAAAGGGTTATAGGAGATTATTAAAAAGAATTTTTGTTAAATATAACAAACACAATATAAAAACGAAGATATATTAATATATATATATATATATATTTTCTTTTGATTTATTTTATTAATATTATTATTTTATATTTATATTTATATTACAGTTCATGGATTGATTAGATATACTAAGGTGTAATCAAAGTGGTTTATTTTTTATTGTTATATCAAGCGTGTTGCATATACGCACGCGCTATAACTACTATTCCTATTTGTTATTTTAAGATAGCCACGCATCTGTGTATGTCTATGCATACGGATGTACGTATTTATCTATTTACTAGGATAGGTGTGTTGTGTAGATGAAATTAGAACGAGAAGATTAGAAGGGGCGGGGTGGGGGGGGGGTAGTGTGGTAAAGGAGACATTTGTTATAACGTAAGAGACATTTAATTTTGCCAAATAAATAAAGACGAGAAGAGAATTTTGTGAATCGATGATCTTTTTGGCACGCAATTGAATAATTCTCTTTACACGAATTTTATTTCGTATTCTCGTAAAATTAGAATTTAGTTGAAAAACAACTTGTTCAATTTACCCCCTTTCCCCTCCCCTCCCCTTATGGTGGTGATAGGTAATGTTGTTCGTTTATGCTAGAAAGACACGCGACTTATCAATTGCATCCTAGTCGCATTGCAGATAATATATATGTAATTTATGTTAGCTGAAATGATATAACATTTGAAATAATTCGATTTATATTTATAATAAAATGAAAGAAAAGAAAATTTACATTTGATATTATATTAATTAAGAAACCAAAACAATGTGAGGAAAGAGATATAAGTTAAGTAATGATAAGACATTGTAAAAAAAACTTTCTAAGTTGTGCAATAAAAACCTAATTATATATATATTATTTAAGAATATATATAATTGATAGATTGTTAATTTAGCATTGAAAGAATCGAAATTTAAAAAATAGAATTAATTTATCGTAATATTTGTGTTGAATTATTAATGTTATTATTATTATTATTATTATTTTGTGTTTGGTTTTGCTTTCAGATGGCACTCAGTCTCTTCTTCCAAGAAGTAGCAATACCTTCTTGTGCTCAGAGTGCTGGTACTCCATTTGGTCAAGTAAGTTTTAAAACATATTTCCTTTTATTATTATTGTCATTTTATAATTTGTTATTTTCTTTTTCTTTTTTAACATGATTATTTTTT
>NW_014569769.1:56215-57264 GCF_001313835.1 Polistes canadensis | reverse complement strand
ATATATATATATATATATAGTATGTATCAATGTATGTATCATAGTATGTATCATAGTATGTATCATAATATATATATATAGTATGTATCAATGGATTGTACATTAACATAATTACAAATCCAAACTGACGATGCTATCTTTTTAATATATTTTTTGTTTACTTATTACGCGTATTATAATAATTTTATTTAATGTAAAACACACATAGAGATTTCATTTAAACTTCTCTCTGATTTATCTGAAGATTTTAATCTGATTAAAAATAGAAATAATCCGGAATATATAATTTCGTAGAAAAGATATGTTGGTGGAAAGTTTCGTTTTAATCGTTCTTTCATATTTTTCCTCATTACGAGATGAACGAATGATGATGAATGAAGAGGGAAAGGATTACAGCTTTAAAGTGTCGAGATTTATTTCCAACACGCATTGACTCTTCTTCTATCTTTTTTTTTTATCTTTCTCTTTAGTCCAACATTCGTTCGTCCCCACACACAACATACTTTTCTAAAATATTTAATATTATTTTATCTCTATCTTCTTTACGTAGTGTGTATAATATAATACGTAAGCTATATTTCAAATTAGTTGATTTTTATTTAATCTCGAATAAAATAATTACGAAAGTGTATATATATATAGAAATTAATTTATAATTATTATTACTATTAATATATATATATATTATTTGTATTCTTTTTCCAAATCTGTGTCGCGATAAAAAAAAAAGAAAGATATATCTAATCGTTTTCATATAAATACGAAAATAAAACGATATTGATTATACACGTCTCAGTTATGCTTTTTTTTATCTGCCTATATATATTTTTTTTTTATCGTCAAATTTATTTTCCACCACGTTCGAAAAGTAAAAGTAATAATATAATTTAATTGGATAAAAATTTTCTTCTGTTGATGATGTAAACATTGTTGATATAAACAAATAACTAACTTTGTAAGAGCTTATCGATTAAAGACCTTCGATTTTTATTTTCTTTTTGTATTTTTAATTTTCATCTATCTATCTATCTATCTATCTATCTATCTAT
>NW_014569769.1:49593-55935 GCF_001313835.1 Polistes canadensis | reverse complement strand
TTTTCTATTTAATTCATTAAAACATATATATATATATATATATATAATATTAAAATTCATTAAAACATTTGAAATTCTTTAGTTTATAAACTTCACGTTAATGTATATAATACGTGTATGTTTCTTCTTCTTTGCTGCGTTGCATCTTTTCATATACACATACACACACACAGTACAATACAGTAGAGAGACAGGACACAGACACACAAATACATAAGAAAAAAAATGTTTGAATAGATTCTCTCTTGCGCAAGCGTAAAATGTTAAACCGGTGTATCGGGTGAATTCATGACTATTTCATTGGATGCATTCGCGCACGCCTATCCTCTCACTTTGTTCTATTCAAAAATTTGTCCATTATTCATACTACCATTAGTCACAGAAAGCAATTAAAATTTCGATACGATCTGTGGTGGCACGGTGCTGCTATTACTACTACTATTACTACTATGTCTCGTTTTCTTTTTATTAAAATTATTTGCAATTAGAAATAAGAGCATTTAAAAAACCTATAACATACGTATTATATTATAATGCAGGCGTACATCAAAATTCTCATCAATTTGAAACATTTTACAACATGTCAATTATACTTTGCAGTAATTACTACTCGGTAAATTTATCAGTGGGAGGTAAAAATAATTCAATTTGTCGTTCTTTCAAATTTCTTAATTACAAATCTATTGATTTATTTTATTTTAATAACGTTTCTCAAAAAATTAAAATTTAACCTATTTAATATTATTTTAATATGAATTATTTAAAAAATGTTCAATAATTAAATAAATAATTCAATAATTTTTTTGAACAATATCTTTTTGATTTGACATCAACGTTCTGAATGTTTCTTTCATTTCAATTCCTACACATGGATTTTGTTATTAAATTGTTATTATTTTTAATTCTTCGTGTACGAATTGCCTTATTAAAAAAGTATAACACAAAATGAATGACAATAAAATAGAGAATATAAATGGAAAGTAAACATGATTGAAAACCACTGAGTAGAAAAGCCTCGAGTCCATTAATATCCACTTCGATATAAATATGTCTTAGTTAAAATAATTAAAAAATATGAGATAGAATGGTGGTATGGTTAAGAACTACTGATACAAAGTATCTTTCTCGTTACACATTAACACGATCGATAGAAGGCTGCATTTGTTTTACTACCGAAGTAGTTTTATCGTTTTAACGTTGTGTGCTTAACTAGTTCACAAGGTTTTTTATTAGAAAACGAATAGATACATACGTACGTATGTATGCATGTATGTATGTATGTATTCACCTTCTGTATTGTTTTTATTTCTTTATATAATATACTCATATGTGTGTGTGTGTGTCTGTGTTTGTGTGTTCGTTCACCTAATTCCTGACGTCACGTTCTGGATCCGGTGTGTATATGTCGACGACCTTTAACTAGCAATACCCCGACGATTATGGTTTTTATTCCTTTTAAAAATCCCACTGTGTCCACCACAGTTCTACTATTTATTTATTTATTTATATATTTATTTATTTTTCATTCATACGATATACACTCATCCAGAAATAATTTTTATTATTTCATTCTGACGTAACAAATTTTTCCATCATTTTGATTTGATTAAAAAAAGAAAAAAAAAACAACAATTTCTGTATTATTCCTTTCGTTTCGTTTCTTATCTATTTTCGAGAGATTTCTTTAAGAGATTATCTTATTGTTAAAACATTATTGACCGATAAAGAATATATACTCGTGTTTGTTGTATGCATACTACCATACTCTAAAATGCATACACACAACTGATGTAATTATTTGTGTAGATGATTTTAATATTACTAATTATACTGAATTGTGTGTTAATATTTAAATAAGAATTTCAATTCAATTACTAATATCTATATTAATAATAGCCGGTTAACAATATGTTATCGTATTCCAAATGAAATCTAATCATGATTGAAAATTAATACATACAGATAACATTATAAGATCTTCGAAGTTGTTGTATTTGAATGATTTTATTTTTTTTTTCACATGATACGTTGGAGAATAATAATTAAATTATACGTTACAAAATTTCCTTCGCCATATTTTATAAATTTACATTTGCTCGTGTATCACGAATTACTAATTACAAATTATTTATATAGAAAATATATTTTATTATTATTATTATTTTGTTACAGATCACACCTTGTAATACACCAGCAACACCACCGAATTTCCCGGAAGCGTTGGCCGCATTTTCCAAAATGTCGGCTGGTGAGAAAACACCCACAGGTAAATGAAATAAGAAATAAATCATTCTTAAACGAAGATCTTTGCAAATGATTGACTAAAGTTTCAAAACGTGTTTTTATCTACGATTAATTAATTTATTATTATTACATCATCTCTTTATATAGATTCGCATTAAAGATAAGGAAAAAAAAAAGAATTGATTCAAAGTTTCGCATCGTAAAATAATATATGGGATACTTCATTATCGATTATGCTGCCATTATTCGAACGTTGGAAAATCGTCGCTGTGATATTAGATCTTTTGGATATTTGTAATAAATTTAAAAAAAAAACAAAAACAAAAAAAAAGAAAATGTAATTTGCTCAAGAGTTCATGTTTTAATTCATTAAAAATATTAAACTTTAAGTGTACCCCAAGTTATATTATAGAATCGTTGATTGGTTAACATATATATATATGTATGTGTATATGTATATTCTATCCTAGCTATTATTTAAATATAACCGATAAAACCGATATAAATAATATCCATCGCGTAATCCATTTCTCAACCTTCTTATTACATTAATAGTAGTTGATATTGTGTCTCGTCATTCGTATAATCTATAAAAAAAGAAAAACAAACAGAAATGCATACTTTCCCTATTGTTTCTCTTCCAAAAAAAAAAAAAAAGGATAAGGAAAGAAACGTACAATCAATCGTTTGGAAATATATATATATATATATATATATATATATATACATACACATATGTATATAAAATATCGTTTCTCTTCGCAGACAAATATATGAACAAACAAGAAAGGAACATAGGAACGTGTGTAATATAACGTTTTGGAACGATCGAGTCTCGAGTCTCTCGTAACGTTGGCAGCAAGCCCGAAACATTCCCCGCCGAGCGTGTATACACGGGGGTTGCATACATTAAACTCGTAGTTGGTTCTCTCTCTCTCTCTCTCTCTCTTTCTCTTTTTCCCTCTCTTTCTCTCTTTTTCTCTCTGTCTATCTGTCTTACTCTTTCCAATCCCTCCCTCATATAGTTTCTCTCTGTTTCCTTTCAGGCATGTCTCCGAGCCAAAACGGGTTGCAACAAAGTTCAACGGCGACAGTGGCGCAGCACCATGGGGTCCGGTGTAGCATCTCCGGTAATACACAACAACAAGTTGTACCGAGTCAACAACAATTTGGTTTCGGTGAATTACAAAGATAAGGAGAGAAGAAGAAATAATAAAAGAGGAAGAAGAAGAAGAAGAAGAAGATGTGAGCTGATAATAGAAAAAGAAGAAGGAGGAGGAGGAGGAGGAGGAGGAGGATACGTCTTATCACGCGTTTGTACGAACATGTCCAGAAGAAAGAAGAAAAAGATGATGATGATGATGATGATGATGATGATGATGATGATAAAAAAGATGATAAAGGTGACAGGAATTGTACGAGATGGTAGTAGTAAATGCTTGATCCTCGAGATATGATGTGTGTTTCTTCATAAAAAAGCAAGGCAAAAATATCAACTAAAAAGAAATAATAATATTGTATTACTTTGGGTTCTCTCCTACGGCTAGTGTAACATTACATTGAAACAATTATGATATAGTAACAGCAACATAGTAATTATTACCCTCCGCGCATGACTTTTCATTTAGCGGAATATTCATGACTCTAATGATATAATGTGTAGGAGAGAATTCGAACGAAACCGAATAAAATCGAACGCGCAATCAAAAACAAAGAGTCATTTGTTGAGATAGAGAGAGAGAGAGAGAGAGAGAGAGTCGTCTTCTCTCTTTCTCTATTACTCAAGCTCGTTCGAATTTTATTAGTTTTCTTTTTTTTTTTTCTTTTTCCCTATTTGTTATACTCATCTTTCTTATAATTATATTTTATACTTTCTCTTTCTCGTCGAACGTTGTGTGTCGCGTGTCGTGTCCCAAGAAAAAAGAAAAACAAAAGCTGCTATCGTTTCTTACTCCCTACTTTTTATTCTTCCCACTTATCTCTACCCCTTCTTCGTTGATTTATTTTTCTTTTCTTTTCTTTTCTTTCCTTTTTTTCTTAGAGGGAACGATAATATTCCTACGACTATGAAAGACAGAAATATCCTTTTAGCGATTACCAAGAGTAATATAGTACGTAATTCACAGAGAGTTTGTGTAGTGCGTTATGACTCACAATCAATGTAAAAGCGGTGGGAAATAATAGCTCGAAGCCATGATTTAAAAGAAAAGAAAAATCACAAAATGACTCCGTAAAACACACTCGCTGTTTTATTTTGTTTAGATTGAGAATATGTCAAAATATTGTGTAGTAGGCTTTTGTAATTACGTATGCGTTCGTTGTCCGTTGTCACTGGGGAGCTTTCCAACGATTACATGGAAGGCTGTGATAAAACAAAAATAATACGAAACAAAATAAAGGTTCCCCGTTTTTACGTGACGCGAACACGAATAAATAATTAATTCGAAAAAGGGCAAGCAACGAGAAATTCTCGCAAAACTTTTTTCATCTCGTGTGTTGAGAATAAGCCTGATTTTGAAATACGGCTGTTTGTTAAATTCGAATTACCCGCCGTTTACTTGCTGGCAAAGTGTGTCACCCCACCATATAACAAAAGCCCGGGAAATTTGAATTTTTCAATATGAACTTTGTTCAACAAAATTTAACGTCACGTGATTCTAAAATTATAAATATCACTTTTTTTAATTCCTTAGAAAAATGCAGTATCTATTTATAATTGTATTTCTTATTTTTCGATAAGATATCGTTCGGTTATATGATTGATATACCGATTGAGTAAGATCACTTGTTCTTCTTCTACGATATGAAAGTGCTTAGTCTTTTTTTCATTTACGAAGAATAAAATACCAAAAAAAAAAATATATAAAATAACCAGAAAAAAAAATACAAAAAAATATGTCAGATATGAATACTACAGAGATTATGTTACTATCTATCTTATGCATGGAGTAATTCCAATCTCTCTCACTCTCTCTTTATCTCTTCCTTTCTCATGAACAACTGGTAACGATTCTTAATCAGTACCTAGAGCGCAGATATAATAAAAATTATTTTTTTCTTTTGTTTTTCTGTTCGGTTGATATTAAACAAATCTCTGTGAAAAGATGTCAATCAATCGATTAATTAATTACTTGATTGATGATTAATTAATTAATTAATTAATTACTCGCAGATTTTCGAATTCGTTTACAACATTGAAATCCCAGCTTTTACTTCTCTCCTACGGCAAATAAACAAATAAATTAATAAGTTATTACTATTATTATTATTATTATTATTATTATTATTATTGTTATTATCATTAGTTATAGCGATATGAGTTTATAGTTTTATTTTTTATTTCATTAAATATTAATGATAAAAGTAAAAAATAAAAAAAGCTTCCCCTTGTTGTTGTTAATAATTAATGCCGTAGGCAAGAAAACTAAACAAATTGAATTTATGTGTGTACGTATGTATGTATGCATTATGTATGAATTAATGAATGTATTAAGTGTAAAAATTAATTCGATGCCTTTTTAAAACAAATTTAGTATTTATTCAAGACATCGAATAAATTTCTATACCTAATATGTGTTTTCATAAAAACACAATACAGAAGAAAAAAATTTAATAACGTGAGATCTCTCTTTTTCCTCTTTTATATATATATATATAAATCACCTATATATATATATAAAAATAAATAAGTGTATCATCGAATAGTCTGTATTAAGATTGTGTAAAAAAAAAAGATACATAAAGAAAAATCACGAGATACTTGAAAAAAAAAAGTATATTATAATGAAGCTCTTAAAATATGTTTGAAAGATATATTATTAGTTGGTTTTGTTCGACTTTCGCTGCAGCTTTTTTCTCCTTGCATTCGTTTATGTAAATACTTATTATTACTATTATTATTATTAGATATTAGCTATTAATCAAGAAGGATGGATGATGAGAGTGTTTTTTCTTTTCTATAAGGTACACACTTTAATATCTTTCTTGCGTTTGTAACTTGTAGGCTACTGCGACAAAAATGCTATTATGTTAATTAAATATTATTATTATTATTATTAATTATTAATTTTATTATTATTATTATTATTATTATTAATT
>NW_014569769.1:22611-49133 GCF_001313835.1 Polistes canadensis | reverse complement strand
CACAAGGAATATAGATATATATATATATCTTTTCAAATTCTACTAGTTATATATATTCTATATATATATATATATATATATATATATATATATATTATAGAATGATGTATGTATATATATGTATCCGTTTTATGTAGAAAATGTATATACAATGGATATATACGATGACAATATTGAAAATTGATAATTTTCATTCTGATTTTTGCTCTATATCTTTCATCAGATTGTTTCAACACCTCTGCCTAGATCAGACCATCTATCTGGTACTGGTAGAAAATAACGATGCATCGCTGCTATAAATCTAGCTCGGTATTCCTCCGGCGAGATTATGGTTGGTAATTTTCCTTGCCCACCTAATATGCCGGATTTCTTCACCATTGTTTCTAATTTTTTATCCCATGTGAACGTCCTTATATAATCTGATGCAGAATAGCAATAATTAGAAACATTTTTAATAAAATATGTCAAACTTGTATGTGTATGTATGTATGTACGTATGTATATATTATGCTTATGCGCAATAAGAAAAATAATACACATACCTATTATACCTAAAACAAGTTCACCTGAACTCGGTTCCAATCCTACTAATAACGAATAATCCATAACAGAATTGTCTGCTAAAAATTTGGTGTCGCTTTCAATCGCTTTATTTAACACAGCCTTGGAATGAGATCTGATATATAAAGGTGAGTCGCAGCTCACTGAAATGTGTAAGATTATAGTATTGAGATATAGAGGTATTATAGCCAGCTTTTACATGACACAAGTGATACCTACTATTCAATAAATTTTCATCTAACAAAACTAATTCCCCTTCGTGGTCTGTATCATCTGGATTTGCCAGTCGATTCCTTATAGATCCCTTCAAATCAAACTTGTCTGTGATTTCTCGATTATAAAATAAATTCTCCATTACCAAAACACTCGTTCTTATTCCATTGTTAGTCGTATCATTTTTGAAGGATACTCTATAAACACCGACTATCTTTCCTAATAACGTCGGTTGTTTCATTTGCTGACACTTCTCCATATAAGCAAAATAATTCGGTGCAAATCTTCGAAATATTTGCATCTCTAGTTTGGACATTTCCTTTATGATAAATCGATCGTCTAAAAATAATTAATTGTTGAAACAAAATATATATATATATATATAATATATTTGATGGACTTGTGCTCAATATTATGTGTATTGTGAATACCTCTACTTTTACAAAAAGCACTCCCACTTTTTCCACCCCTAGCTGCCCATTGAACAGTCCTACTCAAACTTCTAGTATATCCATCTTCTCCACAAGGTAAAACGTTCTTTCTTAAAGCAGAAAATTGAGCCGGAAAGTATATCCTACAATAAAAATTAGTCGTTGTATCATTGAACTGAACTTCGATGAAATTTTGCTGTTTCACTTGTTTCTTGTCCTCGTCTGTTTCCGTCGAAACATTACAATTTTGTACTATTGATTCCACGCTTGAAACATTTTTATCGGATTCTATTGGACTAGTAGGATTTGGACTGTTTCCTCTTAAGAAAGATAATACCGATGGTCTCTTGAAATCTCCTGATTGTGTTAATTCTAATGTATTTTCCTTGTTCTCAGAAAATTTACGTTTGTTTAATGGACTGGAATTTAATTCTGGACCTTTTGTTGTACGAAGTAATTCTTGCAGAGAATGTTTGTAATCATGAGAATCCAATGCATAGGCTATTATAGAAGATAACTCTGATTCGTAGACAACTACTGGTACAACAGATCTGAAGCAAAAACAAATAAACGCGTTAGATGTTTTATTTTTATATTTATATATTTGTTTTAGAATTTATATAAGAAGAAAATCAATCATAGTTGCGTATTAGATCTTTGATTAATTGAATCGTGAACTGTAAAGTGTTAAGAAATATTTACCCAAGTGGAAGTAAAGTATGTTCCAGTGGTCCTAATGGATTAGCTATTGGTTGAGTTACGGAAACAGAAGGTAATAATTGAGACAAGATCGTCTTCTTCTTTTTCTTTTTATCAGGCATGTCTTCCGATGTCAAAGGTAAGACATCCGAATAAGATCTCTGATGCATTTTGGGTGATCCCTGCACAGTAATGATATCTTCAGGATTATTAATCTCTGGAATTTCGTTATCCGAATTTTCCATGATGTCTATACTCTGCAAATCATTTTGTGCGATTGCAATTGCATCTACTGCATTATAATCAGCCGACATAGGACTCATATCCTCCAATTGTGATTCTGATGCAGTGTCCTCTGTTATATATCCATCAGTATCTATCATACCACTGCTACCAGTTGTCATAGATCGTTCGATGAACTTTTTTGTTCGTTCATCTTTCTTTTTAGTTGAGATCTCTAAAATTCTTGCGTTCCAGGTAGACACAGCTTCGGAAATCAATCTTTTTAATATGACGATACCATCTTCGATTCTATACATAAGAATTTGTACCTGTTTTTCCGAAATCTTCCCTTCAAGTTTTTTATTTTCTAAAGTCGGAGAAGTTAATTTCAATTGTATTTCCTCTATTTTATTTTTGAAATATTGTTGATCTTTCATCATCTGTTGTTTAGCAGCATTTATATTTTCAGCGTCTATTTGCAACGAATTTAATTTTTCTCTTATACACGAAAAAACGTCATCCCCTTTTAAAGCCATACTTTTCATCTCTTCGATAACATTAGCATGCTGCTTTGGATCATAAATAATGTTTATAACTGGTGGTGGTAAAGATATCTCCCATTGAGAAATCTTAGTGTACTTGAATACGGCCAACATATTTTTCCTCGTGAAATATTGATAATGATCATGATGAAGAGAATGTTGACAATTGTCAGCACCCCTTCTCATGTACGAACTACCATGAAATTTTAATTCGAGGTATTTAGCAAAAGATAGAGACCAAGTATCATCTGACATTGGTACGACCGGTGAAACACTTTTACATTTTATACATTTGCTCCACATAAGAATTTGATTACTATTTTCTTGACCGAAAGGTTCAGAATTTATTTCCCTTAAGCTAATTCTTACACAGCCACCATCGTGAACAAATCGTCTGACATGTTGTGCAATTTGTGCACGACAAGTTTTTGCACGACATTTGTATTCTGATGTTAAACAATAACGTTCTAGAAAACATCCCAATGCTATATCATTCCGTCCATATAGATCCATGTTAACAGTCCAAGGATATACACAAAAAGATGGAGTATCATTACCGATATGTGACAAGCTACAGAATAATACAGACAAACGTTGATGATTAACAGGATCCAAACAGTCTGGCCAGATAGATTTTGGTTCAGTAGTCTCTACTTGTACGTTTTGTTGTTGCTTTTCTACCAGAACATTATTCGTTGGATTCAATCGATTTCCGCAAGCTCTGAAATGGGCTAAAAGTGCCTGTACTTCTTTGCTTTCAACATCTGTTGTTAATTTTGCTTCTATGAATGGATGTCTAGGTTTAAGTTTTAAATTCAACAGAGGTTTATCAGATAAATTTTGTTCCACAGAAACGTTACTAATTCTTGCTTCCTTCGTTTTATCTAAGAATTGTTCGGAATAAAAAATTTCTCTTGGAAAGAAACTTCTTAAAACACAATTCCGTCCAGGTTCGGTCTCTAAATAAGGTACTGAAAATTTTAAATAAGGCGAAACACTGAGAACTGTACCTTCTAAAGCTTTTTTAAACTTATTTAATAATGGTAAGTCAGCAACACTCAGGTATTGTCCATTTGGACTAATTTGATGAAAGACATCTTCTTCGTCTTCGTTTAAATATTGATGCAGCGGGTCACTATGATCACTGATAGATTCACCATAAATACGTTTTTCTTCAACACATCTTGATACGTTACTTTGTTCTCCTGATTTTATTTCTAGATTATTTCCAGAATTAAATGAAATATTTTGTATATCTGTATTACCTTTAAGAGTACTCAAAGGAACATTCGAGTTGCTATAACATTGAGTTATGTCTTTAGAAGATTGTTCGAAATCTTTTGAATCATTGGTATTGGATCTGGTTTTTGTTTTAAATAATTTCAAAGTGTCATAAGGATCACAGTCTTCGTTCAACATAGAAGATATCTGTTTAAGGGCAGCAGAGTTTAATAAATGATCATTTCCACTGGGGTTTTCCATATCTTCATCTTTCATAAACGTGTTACGATTAATTGGATATGTTTTATCTATACCCCGCTCATTGCTAGAAATATTTCCGGTATCATAAATTTGTAATAACTTTATATTCTCTTTGGTATCCATGCCTTCGTTATTTTCAATATTTGGCAAAGTTTCAACGTCATCTTTTCCTTTGGTAATTAATAATTGTTCATTATTTTTGCTATCTGAATTATTTTTCTTGGTTGTTTCATCTAAGAAAGAATTGTCTTTTGGAGAAAGTGGTCTTGCAAATTCATCCATGAGAAAAGATTTTTCTAGACGCCAGGAATATGCAGCGAATATCATCGTAGATGTAACATTTTTGACCTTCTTTAATTCTGGTAAAGATCCACCTCGTAGTAAGATAGTAGTTCCCAAATGTGCATTTGCACAACCCTCAAAATACATCAATGTTTTTATCCCATCTATTTAATCCAAAAAAAAATAAACATTTTAATCGAGTATTTTAACACTTATGATATATATCAAATTATATATAATATACTAACTTTTATCGTTAGGAAAATTACGTAAATAAAACTTTTTACATGTACCAAGCATGTAACGAGCACTAATATGAGCATCAACAGTATTTACAATATTTGCACCTGTGCATCTGGCTATCCGTTCCAGTACGCTTAATTTAACATTTAAAATAAGAGTAACGCCACATTCTCTGAATCTATCTTGCGCTAGTCTAGAAACAGATCGATGAACAAGAACTATATCAGGTCCAAGAGCTGTGATTCTAGCTACAGTATGACCCAAATATTCGTTCTCCTGTAATTACTTTAGTTATTTTTATATAAATAAATTTTGTCAAAGAGATAATTGTGCGTTTACCTGCATCATCACAGGTTCCAAACTTAATAATTTGCCTTCTACACGTTGGTACATTAGTCCACATTGTAATAATAAAATTTTCGGATGAGCAATCATTGCGTTCATTCCACGATGAGCTACATTTTTGGTACAAACTACTCCTGATACTATTTCACATTCATCCTTATTACCTCCGGTACACTTTTTTATTTGTACATAATGTCGAATGTCTAAATCATCAGCATTGTGATTTAGATCAGGCCTAACGTGATCCACTATTTGATGTGCAATATTTAATATAACTTCAGACCAAATTTGAGATAAACCTTCTTTATTAAGAAGTTGTTTAATCAATGAATCTTCATGTTGCTTGTACGCAGATCTATAATAAATAAAAATGAAGATTTTTTTAGATGATTCTTATCTTACAATCTTATCTTACAATTCTTTTGTGTTTTATACTTTACTTACGTTAAACAGTTATAGGCACTCATCTCTCCAAACGTAGATCGAAGATTAGATACTTTATGCCAACCACTTTTTTCTTTAATTTCTTGTACTTGAAACGTGTCACTTAAAAGATCATCGGATACTTTAAAATTACATTCATGAGATTTTAGGTTTACTTCTTTCTGTTCTATAACTCCATCGTTACTGTCTATAGAAATTGTTGTTAAATCCTCAGACGTTGGTCTTTTCAATGTGA
Organism: Polistes canadensis; assembly: GCF_001313835.1. Taxonomy (NCBI): domain Eukaryota; kingdom Metazoa; phylum Arthropoda; class Insecta; order Hymenoptera; family Vespidae; genus Polistes; species Polistes canadensis. The sequence goes on along the minus strand of NW_014569769.1, from coordinate 43,434 downwards.
CAGTGGATGCTTCTACATTTAAATCTAAATAAAAACTCGAACTTGAGGATGGCAAGCGACCACTAGGTTGTTGAACTAAATTTGATGGTTTCGACTCGCTTTCAGAATCTAATATACATATATATAAATATATATATATATATAGATAAGTTTATATAATATAATATAAAATTATTAACACTAAATGTACCGAATTTTATATATACCTATATCTACCACAGTAGATTGAATGACCCATCTTCAAAAAGCCATATATTTCACAATGTATGTATAGCAAAAAATATATATACCATAAATGCAATAATAATTCTTGACCCACCAGATAGCACTTTAACTTGTAAAAAATTTTGCCAAAAAATTAATCATTTGACTGGTTATAGTACGTTTAGTGTTAATATAGAAATATTAAATAATTACCTGTAGTTGAATCATGTTGAGAAATAGTTTTTACCCATGCAGGTTCCTGTGCATCACAAGTGGTTTGATGTTCTGTTAATAAATCTGTACTTTGCATTTGAGATAATTGGACTGGTTTAAATATAGCTGCTGTATCACTGAAAACATTCTCAGAAGTAATAGGTTCTATAAAACCTGCTTCAAGTAATGCTTGACCTATAGCAGTAGCTTGCACCCTATGGAATATGTTTTATTAGATATTTTAAAAATATATTATAATTTATTACTATCATACCTATTTGCTGCTTTATTCTGTGCTATCATCCAATTTACTAATTCACTTGCTATGAAGCAATTATGATAACTTTTCAAACGAATTCTGTGCGTTTGTAATAAAATTGCTTGACATGATCTGAATAATTCTTCATAAATTACTCTTAGCGATGCTGAATTTTGTAAAGCAAGTGAACATTCTTGTGGTGTTAAATAACTATTCGCCGATCTAAAAACCATGTTTTTAATAAGTAAGTCAAATAAGTAATCGAGTAGAAGAAAGTATAATCGCACTACATGATATTACACAGTTAAAGAGAAAATAATGAAATATACCGTCCAACAGCATATTTTTCTTCCATGTAACCAACGCTTGGTTTTCTACAAATGGAAGTTTCACCTTCTGTACATTCAGATAAGTTTTTCTGTGTTAAAGGTGGAGAATCGTTACCATATTTTACTTGAAGATCTTCCTGCAATGCTTTGAGATCTGCTGATAAATCGCTTCTCATGTCGGATGATTGCAAGTACGACAAAACCACTTTGCAACAATATGTACATACTCTAAGATCACCTATGAAAACAAGATTATTATAATATAACATTTAATTAAAGAACAATATATATGAAAGTATATTTTCGTACCAGTACATCCCATTATTTTTCCTGGAATTTGATCGGAGCAACATTTTGAACAAAATATTTGACCACAAACACGACAGTGATGTCTTCTACGAAAAGTAGTGAATCTTTCACCGCATTCATAACATTGTTTGCTTACGCTATCTGGCATCCAGTAACTCCTAAGTTCAGAATCTTTATATGATCTCAGATTCTATAATTAATATATATATATATATATATCAATACGCTTAATTAAAATTATTTAATAGTAGGAAAGAAAAAATACATACGCTGCTCTTGGAAGCTACAATATTTCTTATACGTTTCAAAACGCTTGGTAAGCTACGACCTTCATGTGTGTCTAATGGGAAATTAATTATACTAGAAGTATCTTCTTCCGGTGTCTTTTCTGCACTCTCCGATTGTTTCCAGGAATCAGAATCAGAAGAACTTTGTTCATCATTATTAGGAAAGATGATGGAGCCATCAACATTTTGAGGACCTTCAAAATATAAATTGTATTGAATTAAAGTATAATATATTCATCGCATTCATATTAGAAAATTAAATAATTTTAAAACAAACCATAGTACAAACGACAAAATAATAATGAACAATTATAATAGTTACTTACTTTTGTTAAAATTGAAGAATTTAGAAAAAAGTGAAGCAACAACAGGTTGACTTTCTTCTGGACTCAACGGTGCAAATTCCGTCAACTTTGACGGTGAGTTCATATTCTTGTTCATTGTCTTTTTAGTTTTTTTTTTTCTTTTAATTTATGTTATCTATCTATATACATTTTTAAAGAAAATCTTACATAAGACACTATTTCCTAAAATTTACAGTACTATTGACATTTGTACTGACGTTAGAGTATTAAATAATCTCAGTAAAAGCGTCCTCTGTTTATGGTTTCTTAAATGAAATATCTGCGACGTTTATAATCTCAAAATTATTTATAAAATTCGTGTTAAATTTACGATCATGGGTTACTGTTCCTAATCTAATTATATTATAAGATAATTTAATAGTCACTTTATTATTACACATTTAAATATTTTTGTTGTTGGAAATTATTAAATAAATAAGATTCGTATAAATATTGCAACTTTATTTGTATGATGCAAAAAATGAGTACATACCTTAATAAAAACGTCTACACTCATTGGTTACAATTTTTACCCTACACGAAGATTTGAGAACGTTGATTGGTCAGTTTTTGTCACGAAACATTTAAATACCAGAAATGACGTCTTCGAAATTATCCAATAGGAAATAAGAATAAAGTGCATACTGTAGTTTTACTTGCATGATGTATAAGAACAGATGACACACCTTCCCTCATCGTGATTTCGAAAATATTTGGAAACATTTTCCTCAACACATTGAATGACAAGTAACGCATATAAGTATTGTGATCGTCTGGTATTTAAGTGTATACTGAGAATCAATTTAATTCAATTATTTTAGTTGTTAAAAAACGTCTTTCACAGATTTGTGATTATCAAGGAATGTACAATGGTTGTCGAATAACCTCATAAAACATTGATCATTGTATCATAATATAACAAATAAGATAAATGTGTATTATATGATTTATATGTTATAAATATAGTACAAAAAAAAATGGAAAATTTACAGAAATTAGAAGAGGAGGCTAAAGCAAGGGCTACACAACATGTAACAAATATGTTGCAAAGACCTGGACAATTAGAAAAAATAGAAGTATATAAACGTAGGATAAGCAGAAAGAAAGCTTCTGTAGAGACTATGCTTAAAAGTGCAATGCAAAGTCAATTAGATGGTATTAGAGTTGGTTTTGAACAATTGCAAAGTTCTCTTGAAAGTATAACTACGATAAAGGAAGAATTGAAGGAGATTGAAAAATTGTTTAGTATCGTACCAGAACTGAGTAGTAAACTTCAACCGGTTCAAGATGAAAATATGCGTCATTCTCAATACGTGACTGCTAAGGAAAATTTAAAACATATATTTACAGTACCTGAAAGCGTAGAGAAAACTAAACAATGGATAAATGATGGTAAGCTTCTACATGCGCATCAAAGTTTAATGGATCTAGAAAATTCTAGAGATGATTTACTATACGAATTACATAAGCTTCCTAATCAATCAACAGCAGATACTATTATGCTGAAAGCTTACTTTGAAGACGTAGAAATGTTGTCACAATTAATGGAAAAACAAATTAGACTTGTTTTAAGTCGTACTTTAAATACGGTAAGAAAAGAACCAACAGTTATAGTAACTGCATTAAGGATTATAGAGAGGGAAGAAAAAGCAGATCAGTTTGCTATTCAAAGGGACAAACAAAGTGGTTTTATGCCACCAAGTAGACCTAAATGTTGGAAAAATATGGCAATGAAGATATTGGAGAAATCAGTGGCTAATAGAATTGAAGGTACTCATGTTGATGAAAGAGCTGATAATAAAATGTGGTTGGTAAGATATTTAGAACTCACTAGACTTTTGATTCTTGAAGATCTAAGAGTAATCAAAACTCTTTGTGGTCCATGTTTTCCACCGTGGTGGGACATTGTAAATACATTTGTAAAAATGTATCATACTAGTTTATCCCAACATTTGAAAGATATAATTGCTAATGGTTTAGAAGGAAACGAATATGTTTCCTTGTTGGCTTGGATTATGAATACGTATACAGGACCAGATTTAATGCAACATCCAGAATTAAATATAGATCTAAGGGATATCGGTCCTCTATTGAGTTCAGAAATAATAAATGATCTACAACAGAAATATTTGAAAAATATGTGTCAGAATTATGAGGATTGGATGAAAAAGACATTAGAAACTGAAAAAGTTGACTGGTGGAGCGGGGTAATACCAGAAAGTAGTACGGAAGAAGTTTATTATCATACCGCTGCACCTGTCATTATATATCAAATGATTGATCAAAATCTTCAAGTAACAAAAACGATTAGTTCTAATCTAACAGCTCAAGCATTCATCCTTTGTATAGAACAAGTTACTAAATATGGTTTTATGTATCGACAGGCAATATTAGAATTCAAAAGTAAACATTTTGAAGACAGAAGCCGGGTACCTTACTTCACGCATCATATGATTACTATTGTTAATAATTGTCTACAATTTACAGAATTGGCTCATCAAATAAAACAGATCTATTGGGTCCCTAATTCAAGCGGCGATGCCACTGTAAAATTTGAAAATCTTTTAGCTCATTATCAACAATTGAGAAATGAAGCAGCTGCCATATTATTGGAAGAATCGTTTCTCGATTTAGAATTTCATTTTCAAGATTTGATTACATCCAAGTGGTTACAATCTCCTATCCCAATTGCAACAATATGTGTTACTTTAGAAGATTATTTTCAAGATTACAATCATCTTAATCCAAAAAACTTTGAGTATGTAATAATGGAAGCGCAAAATCTTATAGCAAAGCGTTACATATCTGCTATGTTACAACGTAAAATATCATTTAAAACCTACGAGGAGTGTTTAACTTGTACTTCAAAGATAATATCGGAAGCTGATAAATTAAAAAATTTCTTTGTTAAAATAGCACCTAAAGTAGGCAGTTACAATTCTCCTTTCGAGATAATTAAACGTCTTGCCGAAGTATTGCGTTGCGAAGATTCGGAAATTCTTTCTCTTGATTTACATTCACTAGTTGAAAAATATCCTGATATGACGGAAGATCATTTAGTCAGATTACTTAGCTTAAGAGGAGATATTTCAAGAGGTGAATCTAGAGAAAAGGTGGCTTATATCTTAGAGGCTCAACGCAATCGAAATACACCACAAACTACAACCAACAGTATATTTAAACAAATAGTGCTACAGGATAGCTTCCTCAGTTGGAAACCTTGAAACTGCAAAAATATGTTTAAACCAAATGCAGTTTAAATTTCTATAAACATAAAGCATAGTAAATTCAGCATAAAAATTTAGATTAATATTTAATTAATAAACCCATTTTGCGGTAATGCATAATGGGGGAAGAACGAAAACAAACAAATTTGCCATTTTGTTGTCCATATTCTAATCGCTTGTATATGATTTGCTTTTGTATGAGTGGAAAAAATAATTGAAATTTGAAAGTTCTATTTAAAAAGATGGTATAATTAATAAACGTAAAGTTAGATTATATATTTCTTGTATAATATTATTATTATTATTAACAATAATAATTAGCTACGCGTCACTTAGTGCAATCTCGCAAAATTTTATTGACTTGCCATCTACCTCACAATGACTGATGTAGCTTCAATAATAATAATAATAATAATAATAAAAATAATAATAATAATAATAATAATAATATTAATAATAATAATAATAATGATAATGATAATATATAATGAATAATAAAAAAATAAATTCAACTGCCTTGGTACAAGATTTGTAATATATATATTATATATTGGTAGATAAATGTAATTAAACAAGTGAAATCGATGCGATAAAGATGTTAAACAATAATATAGTAAATTTTTAGTTAATTAAGAAGCCATTGTACTTTAATCCCTAATAGAAAAAAACATTGATATTACTCAAAATAATTGTATATGTGCGATGTTGTTTAGTTTGTAAATGTATACCTATTTATTGCAGCATGTATGAAACAAATAATTATAATTCAAGAAATAATATATATTTTTATTTATACTGTATTTTTATTACATATATTTAATGATTTATTTTCTTTTTATTTTCTTTCTTTTTTTTCAAGAATTTTAACTATTTTTACAGAATGAAATAAAAAAAAACAATGAATAAATTTCTAAACTCTTCCCAGAAAATATCTAACCATTCAGAAAGAAAAAAAATACTAAAACGCTAATCGATATATTATAATAATATTATTTTTCAAAATATATCATTTGTGCGTGTAATCATTCGCTGATAATGAATAATTTACCTACCGAGATCAAAGTTCCAAATTTGCATTAGTTTGTTGCGAGTCTAATCGATCGAATTTTTACAATATTTAATTTAATATAATTACAATTTATACAATAAATAATTAAACAATTACTATCGTGACTTACGCGAATAAAAAAAAATGGAATAATAATTATTAGAAACAATGAATTAATTATTAATATTTGATTTATAAAATTATTTTATATTTTAATGACAAGATTAATCCTGTATAGAAGCATTACAATATTCGTCAATAAAAATTAATCTAACATTCTAACTATCATAATCGTTCTCGTAGAATAAAGGGAAAGTATCATTCTGTGGAATCGTTCATTTGTTTTAAAGTATATCAATGTGTCCAGTGTGAAAGCCACACTTGGTAATAGAAAACCTATGTAATTCGCACAGATACCAATATACAGATACATAGAGTCATACACCACCAACAAACATAATTTGACCAATGAAAATTTAGCATTACAGTCCCAGGAAAAAAATCCGTTATGTTCACTCTCCTTTTAACCCAAGTATCTAACCAATAGGAATAGAAATGTAAAATAGACCGACAACGTAAGGACCAATGACAAAGGTCATCGACAAATGAAGGTATCCGATTGGCGAAAAGACTTACGGTTTGTGATGGGCGTCACGGGTGGGCGTGATTGAGATTAAAATGGCCGCGCCTACTAGTTTTCGTTCAATCGGGTTAGAGTCGACCAATGACACGATGGTAACGCTCGTCTGACAACGTGGCCTTGGTTGACGCCCCTGCATTTCTCTTGGCTAACTAACAGCGTTTCCCCGCATTCGAGAGTCGGCGCGTCGATGTCAGCCACTCGGCCAGCAAGTCCCGGCCACCCTTCTCCTTCTGCAATCGCTATTTCATTCCCCACCCACCTGAACTTCATCCTCTCACAGTTTTCCCCCGTTTTAGGTAGGGCAACGTAGCAGCATCAGCATCAGCAGCAGCAGCAGTGGCAGCAGCCAAAAGAAGAGTCGTTGGAATCGCGTGACATATCCTATCCCCGACGCCACTTCTCAACACGACCGTTGCTTTACTCTCTTCGTGTATGTAATAGCAACACAGACGTGTATATATATATATATACGTATATACACACATGCGCACGCTTCACATATATACTTTTATACACACACGTACTACCATCCACGAACGACCTGTGATTCCATACAGAGAGACGATCATGGATATTGGAAGAGATGGTTACTTTGCCAGCCAGCCAGCCAGTCGTGCAAACCTCTCTTCCCCTCTCCCGTTAGAATTTTTTTGCTTTTTCTCTTTCTCTTTTCTTCTTTTTTCATAGGATAATGCGCGTACTCTCGCACACATACAAAATACACGTACACGTACACGACTATACGCAAGAGAGAGACTTACCCGGGCACGAACGGCCCTTCTTCCTGGAGGGAGGACGTTCAAACGAGAGGGAGATAGACTATTGATACGTGTGTGCGTGTATGTGTGTGTGCTTTGTGTGAGTGAGTGGGTGAGTGAGTGAGTGTACAAGAGAGAGAGNGAGAGAGAGAGAGAGAGAGAGAGAGAGAGAGAGAGAGAGAGAGAGAGAGAGAGAGAAGGTACGGTGAATCTCGAAGCCAGGCCGTCACGGAGAACGCTTTGGGACTTCGCGCGACTCCCTTGGCGCGGTGTCGTCGGTACGGCAACCAGTTCGGTTGTTCCCCGTCTGAGGATGTTCGACTTTTGACTTGAGCCACGGAGAATGGGCACAGGTCAGTCCGACATCATCCTTTTTTTTTAACTTCTCATCATATCACATTTATACACAATGTCTCATTATAATTACGAATAATCTTACTTTTTTGACATTTTTTTATTAATCGTATAGAAACAACGTTGTGCAAAAAGAAAAAGAAAAAACAATTAAGGGGAAGAATTTTGATTGTACGTAGTAATAACAACAGTGGTGCGGATTTCGCGCCGATTTTTTGCGACCGCCATAGCTATCGAATCGAATTGTGACGTCATCCACTTTACTCTACGTACACATTATAAGAGAGCGGGAAATTCAAATCGATTTTGTGATTTTGATTAGTTTTGTTTTTTTTTTGTTTTTCCTTTTTTTCTCTTTCTCTCTCTCTCTCTCTCTCTCTCTCTCTCTCTTGTTTTGTTTAGTTTTCATTTATTCCTTTCTGGATCATCGCGAGGACTAAGAAGTTTAGTTGTTGTGTGATTATATTTGGTGGATCTTTAATCGGGGACAGCCTTTATGGAAATTAATGACAACTTTAAGTGTACGTGTGTGTGTGTGCGTGTATGTGTGTTTACATCTCATTTCTTTTTATTTTTTTTTGTTCTTTTTTCAATTATCAGGTGCGATAATATATGGTGTGATTACGTGTCGAAAATTCTTGTTGACGGATAAAAAAAGAAAAAAAGAAGGAAATCGAAGAAAATTAAACGTAATTTCGAGTTCTCCATTAATTGTTAAACGATACAACAAAATAATTGTTGGATGAATCGAAGAAAAATTGTTGATGAACGAAAAGATATTTGATGGAATTTTCTTGGTACAATATTTTAATATATTTTAATATAATTTCTAGAATATATATATATATATGTAAATTTATTTTGAAAACAATTTAGTTAAACACAATAATAGAAGAGTAAGAGGAGAAATATAGGAGGTATAGATCGAAAGCAACGAAGGAAACGTAATCCATTGGGGTTGCCTTAGCAAGGCTGATCGTGTTAAGTTGGTAGGTAAAGAGAAAGAGAAAGAGAGAGAGAGAAAGAGAGAGAGAGAGAGAGAGAGAGAGAGAGAGAGAGAGAGAGAGAGAGAGGGCGTGAGACAAAGGTGGTTAATTCCCCAGGCCAGGGACTGGAAGCTTTGGTTGGCTTAGCTATGGCCGTGTTTTTCTTGCCGCGGATCATTAGGACGATTAGGGTTCCCGCGAAAAGGGGGAGAACAGATTAGCCAGCGAGCGAGTGAGCTCGAAGGAGAAGTCTTTCTTAAACGGATCTTATGTCAGCCCTTTTATACATCGGCAATACCTTCCTTTTTTCATCTCATTCAATCTTTTCTAAGAGATATTTTAAAAGAACTTTTCAATATAAGACCCGTGAAAAAAAAATCCTTTTCTCGATCGATAAAACATTTCGTTTCGTTTCGTTTCTTTTCTTTTTTTAATCTCATCTATATTTCAACATTAATTAATGCAAATATATGATTGTTTATCGATACGTTTTATTTTTTGTTACTTTGCAATGAAACTTTTTTCATTTTGATAATATTTTTGAATAAAAGGTTGGTGTTGTGTTGTGATACTATGTAAATGATATAATTTGTTTTCGATTTTCGTTAATAATCAGGATTATGATAATAATATAATGCATCTTCATTATTGTCTTAGTTTTTTTGGATTTTGTTTCTTTTAGGAGACCGGTTACTTGACATTCTGTGTGGCGTATGCGGTGACCGTAGTTCCGGAAAACACTACGGCATCTACAGTTGCGACGGTATTGTATTTTTCCCTATATTCGTATCGTCATTATTATTATTATTATTATTATTAGGCTGAATCAAAAGTTCGTTTCGTTTATCGTGTTGATATTTTCATTGGAGACTGCAACATCGTAATGGGATTATTTTTGTAAAATTTATAATTTGCAAAATATTATATTAAAAAGAAAGCAAAAGGAAAAACAAAAAAAAATGCACGAACTTTTGTCTCACCCTAATACACTTTTAATTTCAAGTATTATAGTACACGATATTAAATGTTTTCTCGATTGTCTAGTTAAAAAATACTTCAATACAAACGTTGATTATTCTTCATTCCTCTTTTTCTTTTTCTTTTAAACTTTTAAACGTTTTTTGTTCAATGAATTTTTTGTTTTTTTTTTTTTTGATTAACAGGTTGTTCTGGATTTTTCAAGAGAAGCATTCACAATCATCGAGAGTATACCTGCAAGGCACAAGGAGCATTAAAAGGGCGCTGCCCGATCGACAAGACTCATAGAAATCAATGTCGGGCTTGTAGGCTAGCTAAGTGTTTTAAGGTCAAGATGAATAAAGAAGGTGAGTAACACAGATTTTATTAAATAAAATTATTATTATTATAAGAAAGGGGGGTGGGGGAAAACAAAAAGTATTCTATTAGAAATCAATCGTTCTAAACTGATCAATCCGATTAAATTAGGTTAACCAAAGCTTCCTAAGTAAACGTTCGTTTTAGGTTGACCAACTTGTTGTTGACCGTGATCAAACGAAGTACTATACCATTAGGTGTTTCCCCAATGAAACCTAACGAAATCTTTAGAAAACGAATCCAATTCGTTTCGATGTGATACACCATCATTTTGAGTATGGTCTCTATTAGAGTTCAGATGATAAGTGATCTGTTAGTTATATATAAAAATCACACAGGGACAAAGTTACAACGTCATGCAACGTTTCATATTTCCTTAGTCATTCAATTCGACAACTTTATTCGATCACACTTCGTTAAAATATTGAATCATTTTCTTAGAACGTTGTCATCAAAATCATCGTATAAAAAGACACACACACACTTTTTATTCCATTTATTTGTTTTTTTTTTATCTATGAATAATCGGTCAATTTTTGGATACTACCATAAATTGGAATAATATGATACGTTTCAAATTATATTTCATGTTGCATAATAATATTTAACTCAAGTATTTATATCTAATATTGTTTCTATTATTATTTCTTTAATGCATAACGCGTTAACTTAATTAATTTATCAAGCAAATTTAAAATAAGAATTTTAGAGAAAAAGTATAAAACCGATGATGATCCAACTTTGAACAACTAACTGAGGTATAAAAATTTCTAAATTTTTGGACGTTAAATGAAAGATTTGATCGTTTTTCAATACTTTAATTTATTTAAATCGATTTTTCACCGATTAAACTTTAGTAAAATTGAATTTACTCTTCATCATTCTCTTTGGCATGAAAAAACAAAAAAAATTCATATACTTAAAAGTCGTATTATTACTATCAGAACAGTTTTTAGGACTAAAAAAACCTTGGGGTAAATATATACCACATTTTGTAGTATGGGGGTTAAAAAAATAAGTTTGTAGTTATAGGGTTAATCTTTAATAGATAATATTATATATATACGACAATAAGTTAAGTTAATTAATTACAAAACTCTTGATTTAATATCACAATTATGATTGACGAGCTAATACAATACATTCTAAAACACCGATTACAATAATTGCATAAATTATTTCTAAATGATCCACCAAAATTTCTCTTTTTCCTGTTTCATTAATAATAATATGACACATACACACAAATCTATATTAAATTTACTTTTTATTTAATCCACACTGAGCCATAATTATCGGCACACCTACTATATTCATTATGAATATTATTCAAATTGATTAAAGATAGAATACGAATGAAAGAAAATGATAAGAAAAATAACCTGAAATCAAATTGCACGATCTTGAATCATCTTCTTTATTAGAGCAACCTATACCCCCATAAATATATATATATACACGTGTGCACTTACATACATACATACATACATACATACATACACGAATAACACACAAGTAAAAGTAAAGTTCAACGTGAAGGTAGTAAGAGTCTGGATAGTGGTACGCTTTCGAGAGGTATGAAAGTTACGTAGAAAGGAAAGTCTAGGTATGGAAAAGATGGAGTGGTATGGGATAAGGTGATGGGTTGGGGGGGAGGGAGTTCAGGGTGTTCAGGGGGTGCTTGGGAGTTACCTTTTGCCACCAATGCTCAGATACGACGACAACGACGACGACGACGATGACGACGATGGTGGTGATGGTGGTGTTGAGTGGTGGTGGTCGAGACGAGTACGCTTTTCTGTGGTAGAATATATTCCAGGTGGGGATAGAGAAAACGGAATGAGGTGGAGGAGGTGGAGGTGAAGCTGGAGGATGGATGGGGATGGAAGAAAATCGAGAGAGAAAGAGAAAGAGAGAGAGAGAGAGAGAGAGAGAGATAGTAGACCTCTCGATGGGGTGGCAGGCAGGGTGGTGTTGGGGGTGTTTAATGCAGAACGGGTGCTCCGGTTCCCAGCGGTTGCCGAGGCTCCAGACGCGAGTAAGAGAGGAGATTCAATTAGTGGCAGAGCTTCCTAACGTTAAGGAGACTCCACACGGTGTTGTTTGGGACACCATCAAGAGGTCCTACTACCTTTTAATCTTTCTTTCTTTCTTTTTTTTTTCCCCCTGACGAAACCCCTATCTTTAATTTATTTTTTCGAATACTTTCTTACCATAGGGAATCTAATGAATTTTAAAAAGGGTCAACAATCATTTCGATATCCTTACATTTCTATCAAATAATCCATTTTTATTCGCATATATTATTTTATTTTATTTGCTTATCAATTTTTGTTGTTCATTTGAGAGAACGATAATAGGGTAGTTTAATTGAATTTACAATTTACGATTATCTACTTGGTGTAGATTTTTTCAAATTGAATAACGCGATGCATTGTTTATTCGCGAAGGAGGTAATGGTGATTAACTATTTAATTATGTCTTTCTTTTTTTTTTTTTTTTTTCTCTCTCTCTCAAAAGAGAACCGTTGTGTATAACCCATAAAAGACAGGTGACCACTCGGTATATATTATGTAGGCGGTATTTCGACGCTTCGCGAAACGCAGCCGCAGGCGTGCAATCATCCGCTGCTGACAAGCCCGAAACCTCTAACCCCTAGCAAGCACCACGTACCCAAGCTAGCTAGAAGCAAAAGACTCGCTACTCATACCCCTCAAACCTCCTAAATTCTCTCTCTCTCTCTCTCTCTCTCTCTCTTTCTCTTTTCCCTCTGATTCTCCCGCACGAAAATTCCTCCCTCTCATACCTATCTTTCTCTCTCTCTCTCTTGTCGTTGTTACTCTCGTCTACCGTTTATAAATACCCTTCGTGGTATATATTTTCACGAAATATGGCGTTAAACGATATCAAAAGATTACCAAGCGGCTTATTACTTTGAATTTTCGTATTCTACGGGGGATGATAATATTCTTATTGTAATTCTCATTGTATTATTATATTTCATATTATTTTCATCGCGTTTATAATACGATATTTATTCTCTTTCCCATTTTTTTTTGCTCATTTGAGTTTCCTTTTTTTTTAAATTATTTCTTTGTTTTTTTTTTTATGATCGAGATTATTTAAATAATCAATTGTTGTCATATCTTTGATCGAACAGAACACTTCATCGATTTATCAATTCAACATCGATATCAAGTAATTACAATAGTAAATTTTTTTAATTATTCTGATAAATTATATGAAACTGTGTGTGTGTGTCTCTTAGAATTTTATAATTAACTTTAACGAGATAACGTTATTTCATTATTTACATAGATCTCTTGTTTATCTTTTCTTATACCTCGATTTTCACACACAGTATGATCGGAAAGTTGTTATCCAATTGGAGAATTTCGAAAGTTTAATCGTTGACTTGCAAACGATAGGGTTTATATATATATATATACAGAGTGTCTCACAAATAATGTTTTTTCTTTTAATATTTAGATTATTAAGCTTTAATTAAAATAATCTACAATATTTTTCGTACCTTTGTATAATGTTTTATAAATGAAATAGTATATTACCAAGCAAGTTTAATATTTATTTATAAAACATGTTATTAACACATATAAAGGAATCAAATGCTAATTAATTATTTGTCTAAAAATTTGAGATACTTTTTACGGAATCATAGTTATTATTTTTGTTGAAGAAAATCATTCGTCCCATAATCGTTCAAATTCGCAACGTTCGCGGAAAAAATGTTCGTAATGAGCTTTTTGACTTAAATGTTATTTCGAAAAAAATCATATATACCCAAAATTTACATAATATTTCTTTGTGAATCATCCTGTATATATATATATGATGTCTCTATGTTCTTTTCTTCGAGAGTACGGTCAACATCATCTTCAATGTACACACATTGGCCTCTCAACGACGGATTCGCAAACTTTGTCTCGTTTCATGCTCAATCGATCGTTTCTTGCTACTTTTCCTCTCCTCTCCTCTCCTCTCCTCTTCACCACCCCTCACTACTTCGTTCTTCAATTTGAAAGTTTAAATCTCTTTGTTTCTGCTCATAATTCGCGAGCACCCTTTTCTAAAAGTAACTACGAAGTACTTTGAACCGGAATTAAACACGGCATTTCGACGGATTCTCTCTCGTTTCTATGGGTCTTTCTTCTTCTTTCCCCTTTCCTTCCTTTTACGATTGAAATTATTCCAATCGAGCGAATCTTCTTCTGACTGACAGATTTTAAACGGTTTCTTTTTTTTCTTTTTTTTTCTTCTTTTTCTTCTTCTTTTTATTAATATTATTTCCTTCTTTATAAATTTTTTTTTCACACCGATGGAATTAAAATTAAATCAATAATTATTGTTTCGAAAATAAAAAAAAAGGATATAATAAAATATATATATATAATTCTTCGTAACGTATAAAAATAAAAACAAAGAATNGATATAATAAAATATATATATATAATTCTTCGTAACGTATAAAAATAAAAACAAAGAATATTAAATTAAATATATAAAATATCGCATATTTGTTTTCGAATGTTTTATTTAAAAAAAAAAAAAAAAAACGAGAAGGAATAAAGTTCGCGTGAATTTTTTTTATCGTAAACAAAAATAGGGGGGGAATTGTTCGATATTAAGCGCGGGCATATCAAAAATCCGCGAATATTTTACGCACAAAAAACAGAACAGAATTAAATTTTACGCTACGAAATATTTTAAGTATCAAAAAATGATCTCTTTTTATATATCCATTCATTTTGGTGAATATAAATTTACTCTTTCGATAAACGAATATTCGATCATTATAAAACCATTCTAATGAATTTATAAGATTCAATAAAAACAAAGAAGAAGAAGAAGAAACATATAACGAACAAATTGATCATAATTACAATCAATCTAATAATAATTATTAATAATTAATAATAATATATTAACACGTTGAGCGCCACGTCAGCCATCGGTGGCTGACACTGGACTTTCCGTTCAGGCCGCATCAGCCATCGGTGACTGACACTGGACTTTCCGTTCAGGCCGCGTCAGCCATCRKTGACTGACATTGGACTTTCCGTTCAGGCCGCGTCAACCATCGATGGCTGACAGCGTGTAACATGAGAACTCTAAAAAAAAGAAAAGCGGCGCGCGTGGCCTGAACGGGATTGCTTTAGAAAAACGCGTGGCGCTCAACGTGTTAAACACAAAAAATTAAAATAATAAAACAAAAAATCACATAATAATTAATTAATTTGTTCTCGTGCAAATATATTATAAATAATATCTTTTCCATGAGTATACAATAATCCACGCACGTGTTGAGATCTGTATTCATCTTTTTCCATCCCCCTTCTCCTTTCCACCTCTCACCCCTTCCATTCCCTACCCACGAACAGGTTATTCTTCATTTCGTTCTTATTTTAATTACAAACATTTGAAATCAAAGAGAGTTACGCGGGCAGATACATTGAACGTAATATTAAATAGATAATACCAACGGACTAGTATTAAAACTAGCCTAACTCTAGATGTTAATACCCTTGGCGTTGGGCAGGAGAGGGAGGCGGGAGTAGGGGGAGGGGGGAGGGTTATGTAGAGGCATGGGCCATTGTACGAATATATACTGTGTATTGCTACTGCAACGAGGGTTGGAGGGGGTGGGGGAAAGGGGGAGGGGGAGTTCCCTGGGCGTTGGTATGACAGGTGACGATCAAAGCTCGGCTTAACGCAACGACCCGTTCTGTCCACGAGTACATACATACATACATACATACATACATACAAACATGTATACATGCATACATACATGCATACATATATACACGTTTACTATATGTATAAAGAGAGAGAGAGAGAGAGAGAGAGATAAAGGGCGAGTGAACACCATACCATCACCACTACTACCACCACCACCACCACCACCACCACTGTTCGCCCTTCTATCTGAAGCCGCTTTACCGTTTACCGTTTATGTGGATGGATTGATGCTGGCCGCTGCGTGTACGGCACGCCTCGGTTCGTTGCGTTACCAGCCGTCCACTCCCACGCGACTATTCCCTAGCCCTTCTCGACGACCCTTCTCACCATCTTTCTAACCTTTACTCTTTCCTACCTCCTGCCTTGCACGCCCTGCCATACCTTGCCATGCCTGTTTTCTTTTTTTCTCTCTCTTTCTCTTTCTCTCTCGTGTTGTCCTTGGAAAGAACCTGGCCGAAGACCTGGTTTTGATCTGGGGCTAGGGGGTGGGGTGGGGTGGCTTGATGATAACTTGACCAACAACAAATTGTTTCACTTGTTATCGAATTTTTTGGGAGGGTTTTCTTTTTTTTTTATCATCAAATTTTTCTACGATATATTATTTATTATTATTATTACGTTAGTTTGTTTGGAAAATGTTGATAAGGTAATATATACAGGTAAACCTTTTATAAGATAGGTACAGATAGGTTCATGATAGAAAATGTCGTGTTATATGAAACCTAGAATATATTATTCTTTTGCTAATTTATTAGTTTTTATATTATGTTAACGTAAAAATGATGTTAACTAGTGTCGTTGAAGTATGGTGTACTACAAAGATGTTATAAACGAAACCGTGTTTCTTTATATAGGATGCCGATTATATATTATTATTATTATTATTATTATTATTATTTTTGGATAATAGTTTATCTATATTACAATTTTTTAATATATATTTTTATATAAACGGGTGATTGATAATATTATCTGGTCAGCCCAAAAAAGACGAATGCACCAAGTAGTATAACTCATATTTTAAATAATTATTTATTGTGTTGTCTTCATTCGAACCTATCACTTTATTTTCATACCATTTTCTATTCATATACATTATTCGATTAAGTATTGCGAAAAGAATAAAAAAAAAAATGTGATAATATCATTGAAATCGTGTTAAAGATTAATAATACGAATACGAATTATAAATGAATTCAACAATTAACCAATATTTGAAATATTCCAATTAGATGTATTATTATGTTAGTGTATTTAAACCAACACGCATAATATTTTCCGCAAGATATAATATCAGATGAGGCGAGCGTATTACATTCCTGTAGTCCAGTTTGATATATCCCATTCATGCAGATATGTAGTAAATCCAAATTCATGTGTATTACATGGGGCTAGAGGCGAGGGGGAGGGCAGGGGGGTTAGGTGTATAGGGGTATTAGGCAAAACAACAAAACTCGACTGTGTGGAAGTTACATGGTGTTCATATTAACGCTCATATGAGAGAGGAGTTGAATGAGAGGAGGGAAAATTGTGAACCAAGGTGAGGAAAGGAATAAGAGTTAGGTTTGTGCATATGTATGTATGTATGTGTGAAAGAGGAAGGGGAAGGGGAAGGGGAGAGAGAGAGAGGGTGACGATGGGTGAGATGGTAGGAGATGTGTATCAAGCCCGCTCACCCAGGGGATTAGCCTTCGAGATCGCTGACTGCTGAAATGTTCACAGATCGGTTTACCGTTTAGTAGGATACTGAATGTATGTATGTGTGTGTGTTTGAGAGAGAGAGAGAGAGAGAGAGAGAGAGAGAAAGAAAAGAGGAATGGGAGGATGCGAGGGAGCCCTCGATATCCACCCTCAGCGATCCGTGGCCCGTGTGAGCACCCAACACGCTCGAGATCATGAAAGCTGACATAGAAAGAAAGAGAGAGAGAGAGAGAGAGATAGAGAGATAAAGAACATTCATAAATTCACCTATACGCATTACCATAATCTCGTGCAATAAGCACGTACCACTCTATCTACGTATAAAGAGTGGATATATTTCGATATATTAACACATTTAACCATAATATTATTTAAATAAGAGTAGAGACATACTTATAAAAGAAAAATCTAATAAATTTTCATCTTGTCCAAAATTTATATATATACAAATATATTAACGATAATTATTTATAAATAATAATGTGATAAATAAAAACAAAACGAAAAGGGTATCGAATTATTTCGTATAGTTTCTTTTTTGATTCTGTGGGACAGTGGGTGGTGGTAGTGGTGGTGGAAATGATTTTTCGGAAATGATTATGGTTTCGCGACTTTGATTGTTTTTTAATAAAATGCGTTAAAGTTGTTTGCATCGAAATAGAGCACCCTATATATATATATATGTATGTAGTGAGAAGAACGTGGTACTCCAGTGTGGGAACTAGCATTGTGGTACACACGTGGCACACGCCATGCTCGTGTATTACGCTGTCGTTCGCTCTCTCTCTCTCTCTCTCTCTTCTCTCTTCTCTCTATCTCTCTTTCACGAACAAGAATCCAAAGAGAGGGAAGAAGAATGATGCTACTGCTCTGGGTTGGTTGCGAGGATGAAAAGGAAACAGGGCGCGGTCCATTCCAGCGCATGCGAATCTAATCCTTGCGTCCATTCGACGTTCGGGATCCTGAATACACACGTATTACTACTACTACTACTACTACTACTACTACTACTACTACTACTATTACTACTACTACCATTACTATTACTACTGCTTTAAAATTTGTCTGACCAAAAGCCCTCGACGACGTTGACACACGTCAACGAATTTACTTTTTCTTTCTTTCTTTATTTTTTTTTTATTTTATTGTATACACTCTATAGATCGATATTATGGAATATTTTTTTATATAACGGGGAGAGAGTGGGGGTAAAAGTTAACAATGATTTATATTTTACTTCCGCGTGTAAAATTTGAATTGATTTCTCGTTATCGATAAAAGAAATATCTGTGTTTTTGTAAACACTCCATTTCTCTTCCTTTGTCCCCCTTCACCTCACCCCAAAAAAGAAAAATAATATCGTCAAATTGTTGAAAATAAATAAGAAACATTGAATAACGGCAAAGAGAAATTTATTGTTTTGGCAAAAAGAGAGAATAAATAATTTTTAATATTTTTTTTCACTTTTTTTTAGTTTTTTTTTCTCCCAAGAAAATTCTTTAAAATTGTATCGAATTAAAAGAAATTACGATTGTATCGTGAATTTCAACGAATTAAAGGACGATCTTTGTTCTTTTTTTTTGTATTTTAATCGTAATGAAAAAAAAGAAAAAAAATGAAAAAAAATATGAAATTAGTTTCATTGAATAGATTATTTTTGGTTTGTCTTCTTTTTTTCTTTCTTTTTCTTTTCCCCTCTTTTTGGAGTACAGAAAAACAAATAAAAAGAAGATCGTGAGATTGAGTATTTCGCATCGACAGCTTGACAAGTTCGAAAGGATGAACGAGCTTAATCCGTTCAACGCCCGTTTGATGGATGCTTTACGTTTGTGAAGCTTTCACTTGTGAAGCACATTCATTTTTGCCTCACCGATTACGAAGTTTAAATTTTCTTTTTAAAATCAACACGACGTTGATTAACAACCATTTATATTATAACGTTCGTAATAATATATATGTTACTGTCAAAGCCAGAAATCAGGCATTATTAGTAAATTCTCGGCATTACTATGAATGTGAAGAGCCTTCAGACGAAGTCGGAAATAAGACTTTTTGGAGAGTTTTTCCTGGGCATCGAACATAATACTTTGATACTTTATACAATATCAAAATACTATTTAAACAACGTTGAAAAGGATACATTCTCGGGCACAGACACAGAGAGCCATACGCAGCCCCCCCCCCCAAAAACTTTTCAAAGAAATATCAGAGATTGCAATGCTATAAATTGTACGACTTTGCTATTTCTTTGAAAAGTTTCGGTAAATAATTTTTATACTAAAAGTGAATAAATTTTAATGAAACTTATATTAAATTAAAGTACACTCTTTTGTCTACGCGTAAAATACCATATCGAGTTATAAATTTAGCATGTAATGTTCAGGAAATGTCAAAGAACGCAATGCTGTAAATTGTGCATCTTTGCAATTTTTTTGAAAAGTTTTGGTAAATTTTTTTTATACTAAAAGTGAATAGATTTTAATAAAACTTATATTAAATTAAAGTACATTCTTTTGTCTTCGCGTAGAATACCATATCGAGTTATAAAACACTCTGCAAAGGTTCAGAAAATGTCAGAGAATGCAATGCTGCAAAGTGTGCATCTTTGCAATTTTTTTGAAAAGTTTCGGTGAATATTTTTTATACTTTTTGCAAATGGATTTTAATGATTTTTATACTAAATTAAAGTACATTCTGTTCTCTACGCGTAGCATATCTTTTTGAGATATAAATCGATTTGCAAAGGTTTAAAAAATATCAAAGAATGCAACGCTGTAAATTTTTCCTACTTTGCCATTTCTTTAAAAAGTTTTGGCAAATATTTTTTATACTTTTAGCAAATAGATTTTAATGATTTTTATACTAAATTAAAGTGCAATCTTTTATCTACACGTAGAATACAAATTTGAGTTATAAATCAATTTGCAAAGGTTCAAAAAATGGCAAAGAAAAATTGGCGGATTAGGCAATGTGAATAATGCCTAAAACCAGGCATTGTTAACATTACCGGCCTAGGTTCCAAACCTCCCCCGGCAATGTTAACAATGCCTGGTTTTAGGCATTATT
>NW_014569769.1:0-22041 GCF_001313835.1 Polistes canadensis | reverse complement strand
AGACAAAAGAGTGTACTTTAATTTAATATAAGTTTTATTAAAATCTATTTACGTTTAGTATAAAACATATTTACCGAAACTTTTCACAGAAATTGCAAAGATGCACAATTTACAGTATTGCAATCTCTGATATTTCTTTGAAAAGTTTTTGGGGGGGAGGGGTTGAGTATGGCTGTGTGTCTTTTTAAAGTTGTTCAAATAGTAATTTGATATTCTATAGAATATCAAAGTATTATGTTCAATGCTTAGGAAAAACTGTAAGAATTCTTCTGTTTCTGACTTCATCGGAAGGCTCTTTGCGTTGATGAGAATGCCGAGGAATTACCAGCAATGATGGATTTCCGGCTATGACGGTAACGTATACACAAGTAAGAGTAACACGAATGTATGAGTGAGTAATTCGTATCGATTATCATAATATATAATTGCATTTAATGCAAATTTTCGTAATTCGTATTACGCAAAAAAAAACTTATTATAAAATTTATTCGACATTTATTCGATTTATATATCACAATTTTATTGCAAAAGAATATTTTTCTTTTTTTCTTTATTAGATATATTATAATTTCACTGCTATACAATGATGAAAAAATTATACGAAATAATTTAATTAAAAACAAAAGACACCCACAGCACAAAATTAGGTAGAAGAAGAAGAAGAAAAAGAAAAAGAAAAAAGTAACGATTATGTAAATAAGGTGTTAGAAAATAAAACGGTCTAGCAAGTTCTCGTTCACCCGATTAGAAAATCATTCCCCCGAATTAATATGGGAACACGTGACTGACATCACCCCATGTCAGGTTACAACTGTACAAGGATTCGTGTTTACAAAGTAAACAGAAGTGTACGTGATCGTACACTTCGTATCTTCCTTTTTCTACCACGTGGATTCTTTCTCTCTCTCTCTCTCTCTCTCTCTCTCTCTCTCCCTCTTCTCGTCCCCCCTTTCACGAAAAAACAATTACATTGGAGAAAATAATCATCCATCTACCTGCCTCGATACGGACAATTTAGTTGATAAAGAAAATAGCCCTGAAGCTGATCCCTTCTCTACCCCTATATCTTTTTTGCACTCTTATATCTTTCCACTACGAAAACCATGTATGAAATTTAAAACAATCGTTCTATTATCTCCCCCTTTTCTTTTTTTTCCTTCTTTTTCTTCTTCTTCTTCTTTCTACAAAAACATATATGTTAATTTTGTTTGTTAATAAAGCTCAATCGTTCGATGCAATTAAGATCGCGTTGGTTTTTCTTAAATGTTACAAAATTATCAGAATAAAGATAGAACAACGAACGAAAGTCGTATAATTGTTTTTTTACTTTTTTATACTTTTATAACATATTCAACACGTGTACACTCGGTGATAATTATAATTAACTGCGTACTGATTATAAAACGAAAAATATCGAAAATTGATTTTACGATTTACGTAAAAAAAAAAAAAACGAAAAAGAAAAAAAGTTCGCGTGTTTATTGTATTAAAATTTTACTTTTAAACTGCATATAATGGATTGCTTTTGTTAAAATTTTTTACTTTGAAAATATTCATTTAAAAAATGCACCAACAACTTTTGGTTCAACGTAATATTTTTTCATTTGATATTATATTATCCGAAAAAGTTGACCTATAACAAAGAAACAAAAAAAAAGGAAGTAACTGGTTGCGCCAATGGTTATACGACCACTGATACGGAATAAAGCAGAGATACATCTACTATTGCTGCGACGCCAGTGCGAACGTGGGAATCTACGGCTGCTATCCGCTCAGCCTCATTAATGATGATGTGCTTGCCACCCAGTTGCAGCTTTCTCTCTTTCTCTCTCTTTCTCTCTCTCTCATTCTAACTAATACCACGTACGGATTCAAGACAAATACATATACTCATACGTATAAGTATATATATATATATGTGTATATTTGTGATGCACACAACTTTATGTGTAATACATTTTGTATATTTGTGAACGTGTTTAGCAGATATGTGTATGTGCATTTGTATGTATGTGTGTGAAAGCTGACGCCCAGCCAGCGACCGCATCCGTCGCAACCCACCCACCCTCGCTGAATTTCACTTGAAGGTTTCTCCACCACCCACCCTTTTCAACACTATCCACCATAACTCTCCCACACCCTCCTATTTTCCTACAGAAATACAGCTCGTACATCTCGGAACGCTAGCGACCTACTACTAATACTACTATTATTAATACTACTACTACTACTACTACTTTTACTATTACTGTTAGTAATATCCCCACCAAATTCAATTTCGAACAAGCCGTGACCACTTTTTCGCTCCCATCGTTAGATCCTTCTTTTCCTTTCGATTTCGTAATATTATCAAGGTAGAAAGTTGACTCCGATAAGATTAAGAGGACTGGAAGTTAATAAAAATCTTATTTTTTTGTTTGTTTCTAGGAAATAAACTAAATAGAAAAGTATGAAATAATGGCACATCAAAAATAAGTGAATTAGAAAAGTATTTGGAAATTTTTAAAAAAGACCAAAACACAGACAATATGCGAAAGAACTTTGAAAATATTACCAAAAGAATATCATTAGCGTAATAATTTGTTTTTTGAAAATAGAAACTCTAGAAAAAAACGATAAAGAAACAATTGAGATTTTGAATAAATATTAAACAAGTATTACATTAATATTCATAATAATATATATATTATTAGAATATAATTTTAATTAATAATATTATAACGAATATGTTAAATTTAAATATATGATAATACATACAAATGTATTTATAATATTTGATATATATATATATATATATATATATATATTCATAATATGTGGTCAATTCGGAATCATCTGGATGATCTATTATTATTCAAGAATAACGTGATTAAATAATCAAAACAGATGTATCATCATATCAAATGAAAAAATATAAGGGACAAAAATAACGTGGATATGATTTAATTAATGTTTAGCAGTACAACATGAACGTGGACCAAGGAAACCGAAGCCACCACATTCGATTTTTTCGGAAAAGCAACAACATCAGCAACAACAGTCACCAATAGTTACACAAAGGACAGGACTCCGTTCAGCTTATGTTCTTTCACATCACAGGTATCTCTCATATCCGAATTTCGGTGAACAAAATTATCTTTGGAAAATAAAACAAAAAAAGAAAAAGAAAATGAAATAAAAAATATGTTTAGTAATTAAATAGTTAAATTTGATTACAATCAACTGATTTAAAAAAAGGTTCAGGTGCGAGCAAAGATTCACCCCTTATCCTAGACCAATAGGACTAGCACACAAACCACCAGAAGACTCAACATCCCCGGTACCTTTAACTCAGCCACAGCACCCTCCTACGACAACAACCCTCTACCAAGCAGCAGCAGCAGCAGCAGCTACAACTGTCTCTCTTGCTCCGCAACAATCCCTCTTACAGATCCTAATATCAGCTGAAAAGTGTCAGGTAAGTAATTTAACTTCATTCATATTCGTAACTTTCGAATCTTCTTCTTCTTCTTCTTCTTCTCATCCCTTACCCTTTCTTCTAATTTAATAAGTAAAGATCTTTCGAGTTAACGAAACAATTGTATCTATATTGTTCTTCTTACAATTAAATTTGATTTCTTTCAATTTTTTAACACTTGGTTTGTATGATAGTGTTTAAAAAAACAACGATTCATCGAAATATTTGATTTAAATATATATTAATAACGTTGGATATGTTTTAAATGATACGAGATCACTATTTATTATATGTTTTTGATCAGGAACTTGTATGGAGTACCAGGCTACAATCAGAAACGGAATATTCGTTAGAACAAACAGATTCCGAGACGAGGCATAGTCCGACGGGAACCTTAAAAATGATTGGTCCTAGTTGGGAAATGTTTGAGGTAGAATATTATTCAATTTCATTTGTATAAATGATCACACTTCTCAATAGTTAATAATATATTAATGATAAAATAATGAGATCAATTTCTGTCGAAAAAATAAATCAAATTATTCAAATTCACGGACGATAGAAAATAGAATTTTGTTTTTATCAAAGTATAGAAATAATGCGTATAAGTATGTTGAAAAAAATTGTTTGAATAAATAATAATATATGTGTTAGGAGATCACCGCCAGGCTTCTTTTCATGGTGGTGAGATGGGTCAGATGTTTGCCACCCTTTCAAGCCCTACCAAAGGACGATCAATTACTTTTACTCGAACGATCCTGGACTCAACTATTTCTCCTACATCTTGCTCAATGGATGATACCATGGGACGTGACGAGTTTACTTGATGACGAACAAGTTAAAAGTCGGCTTCCAGTTAATGACGTTGCTACCAGTCAAGAATTGGGTATGATTCAGGTAATCATTATTTATAATCATCAGTTATATCAAATATTTTCTATATGATAATACATTTTAAAAAAAAATTAATTAACATTAATGTGTGATCGATCATGACATCAAACGAATAATTATAAATTAACATTTAAATCTAATTTGTTTCATCATTTTGATTTGTTTGTTTTAGTCAATAATATATCGTTTCCGGCGTTTAGCACCTGACGTTTACGAACGTAGTTGTATAAAAGCTCTTACACTTTTCATACCAGGTAAATTAAATCACAATTATTAATATTATTTATTGAAAAAAGAAAAGTAGATTATTGGACCGGTATCAGTGAAAGTGAAGACTTTATCATTTCACAGAAACAGTTGGGCTACATGTGGTACAACCAATTGAGATGCTACAGGAACAGGTGCAATGTATCTTAGATGATTATATGAGATCAAGATATTCGCCACAGGGTAGAGTTTGTAGTCTGATGCTGTTGGTTGGTTATTTAAGAAGTGTTTCGTCGAAAACCGTCGAACGTTTGTTCTTTCACGAGACTATTGGTGAAATTCCCATATCACGTTTATTGGTTAATATGTATGAGATGGAGGAAAGGCAAATCGAAGTGCAGTAATTTTGAGATTAATTTATTCAATTGGTTCCGATCATTCAATTGCATATATTCATTAAATAACTTACGTACACGCGCGCACACACACTACCGCCTAAAAAGTATTTCGCCACTTTGACAAATTTTTATATTTGAAATTTTTGTGGTTTATATGTTGTTTGTAAGAATAATTGAGACAATTGATTTTAAGGAAATGCGATTTATAACTCTGTTATAATTATTTACAAATAAATATCTCGATTGAAGAAATATTTTTTTGTAAATTTATAATTGCAGGTAAAGAATACAAGTTGTTATTTGTACAAAAAAATACATAATAACAATGGCTGGAATTGTTTTTAAATTATCATTACAAATATAAGTGGTCAAATATTTTTGAACGATAGTTTATGTACATACGTATATATATAGATATATATTTCATTTTTATTCGTAATTGCTTATAAATAGTTATTTATTAAAAAATCTGTTCTCATTTATTTGTTTAAATAATGTGAAAATGTTGAAAATCATCATATATATATATATATATACATGTATATATTTATTTATTCTCGTGTATTTTTATATACATATACGTCGGTTTTCCTCACACACACACATTATTGTTTAAAAATAATTATTTATTCGACTCTTTTTTTATACGTATTTTATTTTGTTAAGTTTTTTTTTTAATAAAGTTGCGAATCATCATTTATATATTTATTAATTTTGTTATTAATAAATGAAAATCCATTGATCTTAATAAATGTGTTATAAATATAATAGGTCTTGTTTAAAAAGAGCAAAAAATGATATTTAAAATAATTCAATATCCGTTAGGTTCTTATTTGAAATAATATTTAAACAATTTATCGAGTCTCGCTATATATTTCTTGTTATCGAACGAATAAAAATAGCATATTATTAGATATCGTATATTATTATAATTTTGTCGGCTTAATAGTAAAGATATATTTACGTATAATATACGTAAGAGTATGTATATTTAAATATTATTTTTCTAAACGTTTATAGAAATACAAAGAATGTATAATATTTTTTATTGTAGTTCAATTATCTAACAAAGTTTCTGATTATTTTAGTATCTTTCGCTATTAAACCGACATCGTGTTCAAATGTAATTTAAACCGATTTGAAAAATTTACTTCATAAAAGAATTACAGGATTACAAGAAAGAAAGAGAGGTATTGACGAGAAGTGTAGAATCATAGAATTTAATAAGAAACCTCCCTTTTTTTTTTAATTCTTAAAGCTTTGTTTAAACGTGTATAATAAAAAACCGATAAGAATAGCAAAATATTTCGTTAAATATTTTTCTCGGAAGGATACTTTTAGTATTCACTGAATCTCAAAGATATTCTGTAATAAATGAATGTCTTTAATAATGATACACTATAAAACTGTAATATTTAATATATTTAATATAGTTGCATTAAACTTTTTCGTAAAACAAACGGACGTGTATTTCTTTATCATAAATTTCAAATTTAGCGGGGATATTGTGGTATCTAAGTTTCGTAAAAGATCCGATTAGTGGCGCTCGTGTCTACTCCTTACAAAAATGGCTGCGCCTATGATGCATCTTTTTAACATTAAGGTTAGAAAAATGGTACAAATGAAAATATTTATAAAAACTTTATACGTTAGTAATCATATATCCATAGTAACTAAATATATTAAAACAAGAAAAGAAAATCTTTTGTTTACTTGAGTTAAAATATAATTTTATAAATTTGGATGTTAACATTATCATTCTCAGTGTGTTTGAAACTCATTCTAATAATTTATCTTATTTATCCATCAACACTTATTGCATTCATAAAACTGAAGAAAATATTCTATATGAATGGGCAAGAGGTACGGAATTAAAACATACTTATTAAGGAAATAAATATTTCTTTACATATAATATTTCCTTTCAGATCACTCATTCTTTTTGTCGATGAGAGTAATACCATCAAAGCGAAGAAGAAAAGTAATAGAACTATGGAAAGTCTAATGATATTGTCACCTGCTATAAACTTGTCTGTTAAGAAAACTAGAGAGAAGTAATGGAGCAATATAGTAGTACCTTATTCTGATCTATGCATAGTAATTACTTAATTTTTGATTTATTGAATATGAATAATCATAAATTATTATCAGAAAAATATAAAAGTAATTATGGTACAACAACAACAACTTTCTTACCCAATGTGGATCTTTTATTATTATGCAGTACAATGCCTGTTAATGACACGGAGGAAGGCAAAAAGAAGAATTGCTACTATAATTCCATTGCTATAGCTATATTTCGCCTATTATTTTAAAATTAGTTGAATTTAAAAAAGAGTATAATACACCGTGGCAAAAGAAAATGCTTTTTGTATTAACTAAAATAAAAATGTTGTTGTTAGAATGATTCATTAAAAATAAATAACTTTAATATTCTTACTTCGGAAAATACTTGGTGAGACGCTATAAAAAAACCTCCAATTGAGAGCGCACATTCCATTTTGCTTCTTACAATCATAAACAACAGCATTTTTTGAGTTTTTATAGAAAGCATATAGAATGGAACTTGACATCTGTACAGAAATTTTTGATTTATATACAAAATACATAATGGTAAATCGCTTAATAATTAGACTATCTTTTATATAAATTTTATAAATATTTGTTAACTCTTTCGCTCCTGTACACTTCTACTAAAATACCTTACATAAATTGTAAAATTTTTTAAATGTGCTGTTTAAAGATGATGTTTAGTAGTTCTGTGTATGTTGTAAATTTTGAATAAAGCTTTAAATGACCTACATTAATATAGTATTTGTTTCTTATTAACACGAAAAAAACTCAGATACCCGTTAGATAAAAATTACTTTAGCAATTCAATAATAACCGGTGCAGAAAAATAGTCTAGAATATTTAACAAATCTTACAATTCATCGTAAGCAATATTGCTATGATTAATAATCTTTTGACCCATATAAAAATTAATATATGCTATAAATATAGAAGTAACAACATAGGCACAACACTCGATTATTTCCCCTGTTTTCTGTGACATCGAAGTTAATTGAAATATCTAAAAGAAGAAAAAAATAATTAAATATAGATATATTATATAAAAGAAATTTTGTATTTTTTTGTGGAACATACAATTGATAAATATGTTTTGCAATAAGGTACAATAATATTCTATTGTATAAAAGAAGATTAATTTCTTTCCTACAGTGTTTTCAGTCACGTGATTCTTTTTTTAAATTACAAATATATTCAAGTATAAAGAAAATTGTTTTTTTACCATATTTCCTATTTACGGAAAACCGATAACTTACATTAACAAAATCCAATATTATAAGGATCATCACAAAGAAAGAACATAATAAGTAATTTATTTTTGTGAAATAACTTATGAGATCAACAAACCTTAAACAATGAAAAATTATTCATTATCGTATATAACAAAAAAAAAAAAAAAGTTAAAAGGTATATTTTTAATTACTGTGTGTGATTCTGTAAACAATTATATTTTACTTACTCCGTGACTCTTATATAACGCTTGATTATGTCAACTATCCAATCGAATTCTTTCCAAGAATTTATATTATTCTTATCTTGTCCATTATTACATATCTTGTTATTTAAAAATGGTTGTCGCAATTTAAGTCTAGGTAAAATATGGTAAAAAAATCTTGTTTACTTTTGTAATATTTTAAATATAAACAAGCGTTATTTTGAAATTAAACATCGTACCCGATAGCAGTAAATTGGCAACATGCGTTTTGTATTAATGTCAAATATAATGAATTCCACACATTCGTAATATTAATAGATATATAAATTCCTATTATTTGATAAAGAAGCAAACTATAATATAGTGGTCCTGGGTTTGAAACATTATTAACTGGGAGGGGTAATGTTACGAGAGCATTATCTATGGTCCCAAAATGGTAGATAAATATACTTAAAATAGATGGAAATATATTTGCTATGACACAGAGATTGGTGATACCTAAAATAATCGATAAAATGATATTCATCGAAATAAATCTAATTAATATTATACATTTTTGTAATGTTTACCCGTAAAAAAATACGTATACATTTTGGTTTGTCTCGTATAATTTTCAAAAATGTTCAATTCATCCTCGTCGGATATCGATTCGTAGGTACATTTAAAATAAGAATACATTAATTTCATCTATAAATAAAATGTTTACGTTTTAAATTGTCTTTTTTTTTTTTTTCAAAGGGATTTTATTATTACGAAAAATAATACGAACGGTTATGAATCTATAATAAGTTGTACAGTAGGTACACAGGAAACACATAGCAGCTATTATATTCTGCAGAATTTTGATAGCCGAGTGCAGGCTGGTATCAATAGACACATAAAAATGATAAGACTGAAGTAAAAAAAAATACAAAGGGTTAATATAATTTAATTTACAATTAAGTTAATCCGTTCAGCAGTATTTTTGTATACGCTTAAACGGTTAGATTTTTTTTCAAATTAAAATTATTTTCGCGTTACAAATTATATATATATATATAAAAAATAAAAAAAACTTGTCTATTAGTTCTTATTAATATTTTTAAAATGAATTCAAATGTAAACTCTTAAATATAATATCACAATAACAAACAATATGGATTCAGATCTAATCGGAATCATTTATGTACGCGTACCTGTTGCACAATTATAGGTAATAAGTAAACCGTTACAATACAAATTTGTAATAACTGATCATTCGAACTTTGATACGGACGTAAACCCATCAGTAACTGAACTAGTCGATTTGAAAAAAGAAAATGTTGTTCGAAATAGATTAAACCTTTTACCGACATCGTGAACGGGTGGTCTTTTTTATAATTGTCATGAAATAAAATCTCACTTTTTTCCATTCCACACCCGGTTTAGAATCTTTTATTATAGTCGGTTGTAGCGCGAGTTATCAAAAATTAATATGAAAATAGAAGCAGTTATAATAAAAAATCGATAATAGCTAATATTTAATATTACCTTCCATATTTTACATTTGATTTTTATCGATCAGTTTTTAATATTATTTAATTGTATATAGTAGGTATGAAAACAGGTGATAATTCCCAACAATTAAATAAGGAGTTGTAAGGGTAGTATACTTTATATACTATAATAAATTTCCAATAGCATGCGCAGAAGGATCGCTATTCTTTTCAGTTACTTGTTGGATTATAGAACGAACAGTACAGTTCATAAAAAGTTGAATTTAAACGACAAAGTCTAATTTATTAATAATACCGTTCATCATATGTTGCACATATAAATTTGTAAGAGAAATGGTTTGTCCTCCTATAAAAAAAAAAAGTAAGTATCATAGTTACGTTTTCTAATTTCTTAAAGCAAACACAATAACTGTAAAAAATAAAATCGGTCAGAATATTTTAGCGACACTAAAATTAATTGCGTTTATTACGTCTTGTTATGCTACATAGATTATTATGTCAATTAAGTATTAAAAAGTGTACTGTTATTTTGTTTTCTAATTTTATTTAAAAATGTCCAGTAAAATCAGTCGCAGTTTCTAGAATAATTCTGTTAAAAATAAGCGAGTAATCATAGTGATCGTAGATAGAAAACAAATTGATAACAAAAACACACACGTGAAATGAACAAAATTTGAGTCTACGATATTTTTGTCGTAATTTTGTAATATTAATTATAATATTACTACACATTTCAAGCAACTATAATCGTAAATAGATACATCATTTTTCTCTGTAAGAAATCAAATTATAAATATTTTTTCTTACGGTAATAAATAAATTTCATATACTAACTGTCGTATATTGTTATTACAGTTACAGCATATTATAATATACCATGGCAAATGAAAACGCTCTTTGGACTAACTGAAATAATAAATCTGTTGTTAATAATACGTTAAAATTAAAAGAAATATTTGACAAGTCGTAAAAAAAAAAAAAAAAAAAAAAAGAAAACAAAATCTGATATAACGTTATTTATAATAATTGTTACACACTTCGGAAAATATTTCATGCGATGCCACGAATATACCACCGATTGAAATTTCACACGGTCTCATGCTTCTTGCTATAACGAATAACAATAACTTTTGAGTTTTTATAGAAAGAACGTAAAATGGAACTTGACATCTGTAAATAAAAAAAAGAAAAAACAAAAATTATAGACTATGTTTTAATACAAAAACTAAAATATAATGTTTTAATTCATCATATTTAAAGATCTTTTAAATAAAGTTAAATAAGTTATTATATATAGTTCCTATTTTTTTTTTTTTTTATATTTGTAAGATCTCACAATTCTTCGACAGTTGCACTGTTATGATCAATAAGCATTTGTCCGAAGTAAAAATTAGCGTATATAGTCAATATAGATCCAGCAATGATAATGAAGCATTCAAACATTCCGTTTGTATTTTTCAATATTACCGATAATTGCAATATCTAAAAACAAATATATTATTTAACAGGAAGACATTAATAAAAAAAATATACAACGAGCACGCAATGCGTTAAAATAAAAAAAAATATAAAAGAAAGAAATATACTTTCACGAATTAAATATCTTACATGAACTTACATAAATTAAATCAAAGAATATGAGTATCATAGCAAATGAAATTTCAACCAAATATACTATTTTGGACAAATTGTTTGTCAAATCTACAAACCTTACAAAGAGAGAGAGAGAAAAAAATTTAATTATAATTAAAAAATATATATTATATCGAAAGAATACAATAAATTGTTTGTTACTAACTTTGTAATTCTTTTATAACGTTTTATTATATCGACAATCCACTCCCATTCTTCTTGATGTGTTTTACTATACCAAACTTCTTTCTCACAACTCTGTTCATTAAATGGTTGGCGTATTTTAAAACTGCAATGAATATGATTAGAAAAAAGAATTTTTCATGATAATATACTCGCAACGCATAAAAATAAATCTTTATTATTACGTGTATTAATTAAACACATACATTATAATGTTAAATTGAATGCATGCGTGCTGTATTACTACCAAATACGTTGAATAACATACGCTACATATTGTTAACAATACAAAGATTGCTATTATTTGATAAATAAGCAAACTGTAATACAGTGGGCCACCATTAAAAATGTTATTAACAGGAAGAGGCAGAGTTAATTTTACGTTGTCTAAAAATCCCAAAATATGTAGAAGAACACTTAAAATACTTGGCATTGTTAAAGAAATAGCATAAAGGTAACAAAAACCTAAAAAAAAAAAAACGTGAATACAACTTATTCGCATAATAATCGTTCCGAGATTGGTAAATACTTACCAACGATAATTATTGTGAATAATTTATTTTGTTTCGTGTATTTGTTTAAAATGAATAATTCTTTTTTGCTCGATAATTGTTCATAATCACGTTTAATGTACTTGTCTAATTTTTGTACCTAAAAACGAAATATGTAATTCTTTCTCGTTGTTAAATATACTTTATATATATATATATATGAATAAAATATTAATTTATTATAATCGAAATGACACGAACTGTGGTGAAACGAAAGTAAACGGCGCTGTATGTACAAATAATACATAGTGCACTTATCATCTTTTGCAGCAAATTGAAGTTCGATGCCAATTTAATGTTTGCATTAAAAAGTTGATAAAACTGAAAATTTGCAATTGTATGATATACAAAGGTATACATGGGATTGTTGGAAATAATTAAAATATATGCAAATAGAATCGAGCATTTAAATAGAAATATCAAAATATTTCTTTTATTTATGATTTTATATTAAAATTTTCACAGAACAAATTTGCATTATTCTTTGTTAAAAAAAAAAAAAGAAAAAAAAACAAATAAAGGAAAAGTTAAATTTAATATTTAATATTTTAAATATTTCCAAATGATAATTAGCCTAATTTGATTAATAATCGTAGATTCGTTGAGAAAAATGTTTACCTGATGTACAATCATTGGTAATACATAAGCAGATACAGTACACCATCGAAATAATTGATCATACGAGCTTTGATTAGGTCTTAAGCCCATTATAAGTTGTACTAATCGATTGGAATAAAGAAAATGTTGCTTGTAGTAACTCGAACCTTTCAAAGACATAATGATGAATCTTATGTTTTCTGCTTCGAAGTTAATAACACGCTTCACGTTTCTTCTTTTTCTTCTTCTTCTTCTTCTCATTACGTATTACGCATTTTAATAACATTTTATTATAGTTAATAGACCTATTTGTAAAACAGTTATATGAAAATAGTATCATAACAATAAAAATCTAATTCTTGGGCTTTTCCTATGGTATTATAGTATTGACGAACACTCAATACAGAAAAAAAGTTTATTTTATATGTATAAACAGGTGGTTGTTTTCAACCATAAAACGAGGGTTGTTATATATCTCCTCTTTTTTTTTTCTTTTTTCTTTTTCACTATGCAAGAACTTGCGCAGAAGTGTCTGCTGACAGAGATTCTTGTCAGTTGATATTCAGCCGGTGTACAGTACACAGGTGCTTGGAAAATAATAACGAGTGTTAGAAAACAAAATTAATTGGTATAATACTATAGGGTGCAATTGTTTGAAATCGATAATATGCATATCGAACACATTTCTTCGAAGAATACAGTGAATAAATATTCGTTTGTTAGGAAAGTTCATGCTTATAAATATTTTTAATATACACAGTGTTTCGTAATATGTGCAGCGAACCTTTTTTCAGGAGTTAACAGGGAACATAACAAAAAAAAAAAAAGAAAAAAAAAATAAATCGAAAAAATTCTTACAAACATAAATTTAAAATTATGGTATTTGTATGAAAATACTAAGTGAACTTTTTTTTTTCCATCTCACCATCTGCAATTATTGAAATGTTATTATTATTATTATTATTATTATTATTATTATTATTATAAGAAAAGAAATGAACGAAATTTTGATACACAATATATGTTGCAAGCACTATATATTTTCAATTACTACTACGTATTTAATACAATGAGTATTTTGTTGAGTTTTTTTTTCTTTTTCTTTTTTAAAATATGTTCTTGGAAAGATAATATTTTTATTACTCCCAAAAGATGGTTCACATACTATAATACACCGTGGCAAAAGAAAACGCTTTTTGTATTATCTGAAATAATATTAATATTCGTTGTTAAACGTAAAAAATATAAATGAGAAAGGATTATAGTCGAATAATTAAATGCTTACTGCAGCAAAAACTCTGTGCGATGCTACAAATATATTACCAATCGAGATCTCGCACGGGTGTACGCTTCTTGTTAATAAAAATAATAGCAATTTTTGAGTTTCTATGGATAGAGTATAAAACGGAATATTGCATCTGAAGAATTATATGTTTTTTTATATATTAGGTTTAGGACACGTAGATTGATTGATATACCTTCTTCATTTGTGAACGTATACTTTTTGAGCACATACACCCTTAGGAGTGAATAATTGGCATAACAAATACTTACAATTCTATGAAAGCTGCATTGCTATAATTAGTAAGCAATTGTCCAATGTAAAAATTAATATAAAGATTAAATATAAATCCTATGGTGAAAATGATGCCTTCTAATATTTCTCTTACATTAAGTAATAAGGTAAATAATTGGAATACCTTAAAGAAAATGAAGTAACAATGAAATATATTTATAATAATCCGATATAAGTTAAATCATAGGCTAAAATAAATAATTATATTAGATCGGGGAAAAACAGTTTCTTCGTATTTATCCAATAAATTATTTTAGGTTCGAATAATTTTGGTAATATTAATCGGATCCGAAAATTATTGCGTATGTTTTAAAGCTGGTATAAAATAGATTTGTTTCACTTTTGCATTACAATACGAAGAAACTTTTTCTCTGACCTAATATTATACATATATATATATATTTTAAATTACAATGTGTTTCAAATACTTACATATAGAAAATTAAGTATAACGAGTAGCATCGAAACACAAACGGCTAATAAATAAGTCATCTTGGAAAATTTATTTATTAAATTGACGAGCCTTAATATAAAAAGAAAAAAAAATTGATTATTGAGTATATTGTAAATGATCATGCTAATACATCACTTTCATTACACAATAACTAAATATATGTTAATCATATTCATGTATTAGAATATCTGATATTACTATTAATAATAAGCATTGATAAAATTAATTTTATTAACAAAAAAAAATTATTTTACACTAACTCTGTGACTCTATTATAACATTTGATTATATCAATTAACCATTCTCGTTCTTGTTGAGGTGTTCTACAACACCAAGCATTTCGTACATGCATTTGATTATTTTCAAACGGTCGACGTACTTTTTCTCTACAATTAACGTATAAAATAATAACATTTAATTGATCATAAAGAATATTGTTAGAATATATGAAATATTTTTGATTTACATATTAACCCTATATGTACTCGAGAAATTAATTTAGGTAATATTTTTGTTGGAGTAAGACACTTACATAAAAATATTAAATTGACCACAAATGTGTTGTATAATTGTCCAATATCCTGAATAGATAATAATGCCAATTGATATCATGATAAAGAATATTATTATTTGATAAATAAGCAAATTGTAATATAGGAATCCTGCATGTGAGATATTATTAACGGGAAAAGGTAATGTTAAATCAATATCTTCTGATGTTCCAAAAATATGTTGGAAAACGTTGAAAATACTTGACGATATTACAAAAATAAAATAAAAGTAGAAGACAACTGTAAATATAGAACGAAGTATACACTTATTTGCAATTATCACGTATTACAATCGTTTATGGTTATTGATTTCTTTTCATTACAGCTTACCCGTTAGAAAGCTCGAATATAATTTACTTTGATTTGTATATTTTTCCATAATATTTAATTCCTTTTCGTTCATCAACAGTTCGTAATCAAATTTAATGTGAGCTATTATTAATTTAATCTAGAAATGTGAAATACTTTGATATATAAAATATCTGTTTGAATAAAAAAAAAAAGAAAAAACACACACACCCACTAATGAATTTGTAAAAAACACAACGATACGAACCATTAAGAATTTCAAATAAATTGTATAATGACAATAGAGAACGTACAAAGAAAGTATCATTGGCTTGAGTACTTTCATAATCGATTGCAGCTTCATCTCTAACATGTACATCTGATAAAACTTGAAGGATTTAAAAAAAAAAAAGAAATCTGACGTATTAATTGTGATTTTCTTTAAAAATAACAATAAAAAATAAGACATTAGATTGAGTCGTATTATTTTAACAGAAAATTATACATAAATATTGGTCTCGATATTTGATTAAAAGTATGACAAAGCTTTGAAATTAGTTGATAAACAAATTGAATTAATGAAACAATCTTCCGTATTATATTTAAATTAAAGACGAACACAGTTACCTGATGTACTATCAGTGGGAATACGAAAATAAAAATTCCACAAAATGAGGCCAACATATTCGAGGAACTTTGTTGTCCCAAAATAAAAAGAACTAATCTATTTGAAAAAAAAAAATGTTGTTCGTAATAACTAATACCTCCCGTAAACATCGCGATAAGTAATAATCTTGTGTTAACAACTGCAAAGAAATGACTAACAAACCCTAGTCTTCTCATTTTTTTTTTCTTTTTCTTTTTTTCATTATTCATTCTAATTTGCCCTTAATTACGATATAATCGTGTAATGTTTTTTTAAAATATTCATACGAAAAAACGTGTCATCATAATACGAGTGCACGCGTAGAAAGAACGTAACGTTCAAATGTTGCGCTTCCTGCCTTTTTTTATTTTTTCTTTTTCTTTTTTTTATATAATTGTGGCATCGAACAATCGAGTATATGGGGTAAAGTTTTCACATTAGTATGAAAACATCTGGTGTCGTTCCCGAGAATGTAAAAGAAGGGTGACATGTCTACGATTTTCTTTTCATTTGAAAGACATAAGCAGAAGGGTTGGTCAATTGCAACCCCTTTTTCAGTCGATATCCGTCCGTTATAAAAGATACTCGTTGAAAGAATTAACGCGTGTTTAAGTTAAAGTTTATATTTATTTTAATAAAATTTATATTCTATTTCCGATCTTACTCATATTTTAAATCTGCCGCTATTATCTTTCAAATATTATTATTTTCTTTTTTTCTTCTCATTTCTATTTCTTCTTATTGTTGTTATGATTCTCAATTTAACGCGAATGTTTTCAAATAAGAACGACCTTAATCTATTTATTGGTTTAAAATCGTTTAATAAAGTTAAACCATCTAATGCGTTATCTTTCGCATAAACGTAACCGTCGTAATCGTTCAAAAATCAAACAAAAGGGTTTAGTAATAATTATTAACGTTTTTTTTTATCAAGCACATTCAATCGGTTCATTCGTGATTATTTAAACAATAAAACCTGAAAACAATTTATATGAAAGAAAAAGAACTTTGGAAAGTTTAGTGATAACATCATTTTGCGCTTGATAAAACTGTTAAATTATTCGCTTTTTAAAATTGTAAAATTTACTGGCAATAAAATGACGGAGGAATTTCATCTTAGAAATTGTATGCTTTATGAATATATGCGCGGAACAAATGTTTTGGATGCTACAAAAAACATTAAAAAGGCGCTTGGTGAATATGCTGTTGATTATTACCGATGTGAAAAATGGTTTAACAAATTTCGTAAAGGATTCCGTTCATTAAAAGATGATAGTGATGATGAGGAAGAAATTATAACTTCCCTTAAAATTAAATATATTTCAACAATCCAGACTGAGCAGGCTAAAGCATTTTATTGCAGTATGCAAAATTATGAGGATATAATTGGATCCTATTCTTATTATCTTCAGAGATATAAAATAGCCGACTATCTTTTAGAGACCAGTAAACACAACAAACTTTTCCGAGAAATTGTGATATTAGATGAACTTTGTGTGTCTTATGTGACTCTGCATTATACAAACATAAATGTAAGTGAAGTCGAAAAATCAAATGGGAAAATTTACACAAAACTGCACAATGTGAAGATATCTTTTTGGTGGAATTTCAGAGGCTTCCTTCACTTGGAACTATTACCAAAAAATAAAATTTTAACCGATGAATTTTATTGCAAACAATTTGATAAACTTCATGAAATTTTACTGTTAAAAGAACCCGGACCGGTTCTCAGTAAATATGTAATACTTCAGCATGACATTGATCAGCTATATTCAACAAAAATACTTAAAAAAATGAGCGAATTGGGATATAAAATTCTTCCTCAGCCTTACAAGTCTCCTGACTTTAGCTGTTCTAACTGTTTGGTGCTCTCTAGTTTAAAGAAACAATTCGAAGGAAAATTTTTTGCCAATGAAGAATTATTAATACAAGCTATTACAAAATTTTTGGGTTATCAAACTGAAACATTTTATTCTCAAGGAATTACTCATCTAATACAAATATGGAAGAATGTATATACTGATTTTGTAAAGTGTATTACTAAATAATTTTTATTTCATTTCTCCAAAAAGTATATATATATATATATATCAATGATTTTTGACATATCATTGCACTATTTCTATTTACTTATTTATCTTTTGTATTATACATAAAAATTCTCTTAAATTTTGTCCTTTTATTTGAATTATAATTGTGATCTTTTTTTTTGTCTATAATTTAACACAATTTTACTATTCACGAAACATTTCTTTATTATGAAAATAGTGTTTTTTTATTTGTATTATATTTCCGAAAAAAATATTAAATACATTATTATATATTTAAAAAATTATCATCAGTTAACCTTGTGATAATTATATATATATGGTACAAAGTATTAAAGATTATAGTACTATAAGTGTTCTATCAAAATTTTAATTATTTTTTTTTTATAAAATTTTTAATATTATTTTTCGTAGATTAGTGCGATATTAATGTCGACTGGTTACGTAAATAGAATAGTACTCTTCTAAACTAATGTAAGAATCAAATTTTCTACTCATATATAATTTGAAAACATTATCAGCAACTAAAAGTAACATTTTAAAAATCCTTATTTCTTCTTGGAAAACTTCGATAAGATAAAAAAAAATTAGTTTTATAAGAATATTTTATTTTTACTTATGCTTATACAATTTCTATATTTGATAGGATACAAAAAACAATTTACTTGTATAATTACAAAACAAAATATCAGGAAAAATTAACAAGTAATATGAATTTTTCTACAAATTATGTATTTAATTAATTATTTATATTTGTGAAAAATAAACTCTTGCTTGCTGGCAACAAAAAAAGTTTGCAGTTTTGCTTTATATTGCGAAATAAACTTACTTAACATTTGGTATTAAATTATTAATTTTAGTAAAAATTAGTAAACATTTGCCAAAATTTTGATAAACATAAAAAAGAACTAACGATCCTTAATTACAAGGCCGGTTTACGACCATGATATATTTACGTTAAACGTTAATAATCATCTAATAATAAATAATGTTGTTTAGCTTACATACATTTAATATAACTTTTTTTAGAAATAAAATAAAAATTTTGTTTATAATACAATTGTTCCTATTTTTGTTTGCGTCTCCAAATGAATGACGCTAATAAAGTTCCACCAAAAATACATTTTCATATGTTACTGTAAGCCTTTTGTTTTTGATGATGATTTTCGAGGTTCACTTTCATCAAATTCTCTTTATATTCACGCAAAGCACACAAAGTTCATCATCTCCTAGCACGATTTGTTCCTAAAATGGTTTAAGGTTTTTGTA
Source organism: Polistes canadensis (assembly GCF_001313835.1). Taxonomy (NCBI): domain Eukaryota; kingdom Metazoa; phylum Arthropoda; class Insecta; order Hymenoptera; family Vespidae; genus Polistes; species Polistes canadensis. Next base: position 2,310 of record NW_014569769.1, on the reverse strand, counting down.
TTTTAAAAAATAGTTATAAAAAAAATTCTCTAATAACGACGAATTTAACTTTACTATTACCGTGGGATCCATTCTTTAAATGGACTTCGTTGATTCCTCTAAATTTATGTTTTGACGAAAATGCAGATTATTTATACTTTGTTTGTTCTTATACTTTCTGTCGATTAGTTCTACAATTTTAATGAAGATAATATTACGTTGATTATCCTCATCAATTATATTGTTTCCGTACATGAAATTTTTAAACAGTAAACTACAATTTGTAATGTCAACAATATCGTCACCGAAGATTCTACTAATGTTTTTTACAACTATTGGAATTTTATTACCTAATTCGAACTCGTACATAAGGCAGTGATGAAGAAAGCTTTCAGTCAACATTTTATCGTAAGAAAATTTTGAAAATTTTTAACGATAAACCAACAATTTTCTACCCGCAAAACTTTGTCTTAAATAAATTTTGCTAATAGTTCTTTGTTTTTTTATATAAAATGTACGCAGGTTTTATTGTTTAAATAATCACGGATAAACTGAACGAATGTTTGATACAAAAAGCGGCAATAAAACCGACTTTTGAACGGTTACAAGATACGAAAGTAAGCAAACTATAACGATCGGTCTTACTTTGTCAGACGATTTTATACTAATAGTTAATAGAGGTCGTACTTATATGGAAACATTTGTGAAAGAGAGAAATAGAATAATATCGTGAATAAGAAGAAGAAAAAAAAGAAGAAGAAGAAAAGAAATGAAAAAAAAAAAAAATAAATAGATAGATATAATTCGTGGATAATATAGATCTCGATAAACTTATGTTCTCAAATACAGGTGGAGACCGTAGGAACGCTGGCAAGGAACCTTAACAGCAGAAATAAATAAATAAGTGCTCTTATTCGTTCACTATTTGCTCAACTGTATTATATTAAATATTTTTTATTTATCGTTAATTAGTTGAAAATAATTATTACACTTTGAATAATTATGAAATGGCGACATCATGAGTAGGAAATATGTTATACACATGTGCAACCAAAAATTCAAAGCGCAAGCACACTCAGAAAAAAATAAAAGTAAAGTTAGTATACCTGCAGGGGATATATTTAAAGTTCATATCCAAAGAAGCAACTTATAAGGTAGTGAAAAGAAAATAAGTTAATCGTTCATAATGTATTAACAATAGGTAAATATTTTCAGTTTTTCAATTTTTTCTACTGCTGCGGTTCTATGCCAACTTTTATATGGTGAAATATATAGAAACTCACAAGTAGCCTTTTTTATCTACCCAACATTATTTTTGTTACCAATGGGACCACCATTGGACAAAAGTATGTACTTAACGCGATGACGGTACAATACTATCAAAGAATACAATATTCTTTAAAAGTATATATAGTATAGTTATATTGTAAGAAAATGTAAAATAATTATATTTAATTTGTAGTGTCTAAATACGTGTGTGCCTTCAGAAATGCGTTTTTTACACATATATATTTAAAAAAGTAGAAGAAAATCAAAACGAGTAGATGATGAATCAAACGATGATCACCTGTAACAAAAAGAAAACTATATTAATCATACAATCAAGTGATAATTCAATAGCCTAACATACAAATCGTCCAATTCGCAGATGCACTTTTCAACTGAATTCTATATTTATTTTATCAAATCTCTATTAAACGTTGCAATGAAATTCAATTTAAACGCGTGATTTTACATTAAAAAATATAATGAATTAAAAAATAGGAAAAATAAAAATATTTTAATAAGTTTCTTATAAAAATAATATCTATTAATATTATTATAAAATACTTTTGAACTACGTTATATACAAAAGAAAAATTGCAAATTTAATAAAATACAATCACAGTAAAAAATTCTTAAACACGAACAAGAAAAAAGAAATAACTAATATTTACTGAACGTTAAATTAACTTAAAAATTTAATAATACGAGAATTTTAATATTTTTAACTCTAACTAACTAAAACCTTATGTACCTTTTGGACGATATGGCACACAAATTTGATGTGCCAAGGAGATGGAATGGGTCCATCATCTCCAATTACAACTACATATTAATGACGAGCAGAAAAGTAATATAATAAAATATGACTAGAGAGCTATTCTCGAAAAGTTCGAACTTGCTGTTGAACCTTTGAAAATAACTCAATAGTCTGTGTAGTTGCCCACTTGATACCACATTTAAGTGGGGGCCTCTTCGGCCTTAGCCTCTTCGGCATTTAGCCTCTTCTTTCTTCATGCCCTAAACGCTGCTGTGAGGCTATTTTTAACATTTACTCGAATGCCTCAA